>NC_051397.1:34929626-34937126 GCF_015228065.2 Penaeus monodon | reverse complement strand
TGTTTATGATGATATTTTGATATCATTTCTTATATATTATATGTTATTTCATTTATATTATCTTATTCATGAAACATGCAACGTTTGCTTCTTTTGTTTTTAATTTCTATTTTATCTATCTATTAATTTTTTTTGATTGACTTGATAACGGAGAATGAGACTTTTTGCAACCTATAATTCTCTAACTCTTGTCGATTAATCTCTCTCACTTTCCCCCCTTTCTCTTTCCCTCTCTTGCCCACCCCCCTCCCCTTAGCCCTCCGTCCTATCTCCCCTCCTCCCTGTTTACGTCTCCTTGTCTCTCCCTTTTATATTCCTCCCTGTCCCTCTTCCGCCTTCCCTTTTTACATGTACATCTCATACATACCTATTCACCCAATATCCCCCTTACGTTTCTTTTATAGCCTCTTTGATTATACGCCAGGCCTTGCATTCGTCCCTGCACAGTCCAACTTTTTAGCATTCGCATTTACATAGTATTGCAACTCGGACTAAAGTGAAAGCCATTGCCGGTAAAGCGATCGGGAGGACGAGAGAGCGAGAGAGAGAGAGAGAGAGAGAGAGAGAGAAAGATGATGTCGTTACATTTGCCGTAATTAATATCCTCATAGAAGCTGATAACCGTAGTGCGTTCCAGCAATATGTAACGCTAAAGTGCTTCTCTCTCTTCCTCTCACCACTCTCTCACTATCTGTCTCTATCTCCTTTCCCCCGTATTCTCTCTCTCCATTAGTTATTTTTCTCTGTCTATGTATCTATCTTTCATACACTCACACAAACCTTCCTTCCTCTCCCTTCGTCTTTCCTTTCAATACATCGATATACACTTCCCCCTTTCCTTTCCTTTCGATAAACAGGATGTCCTTAATTCAAGAAAAAAAGAACAGGGAAAAATGGGCCTAATTAGGTGCTAATTATAACGTAACGAGTGCAAGAGGGACGGAATAATGATTACGGCGGAGGACCTTCCTGACGCGGCAGAAAGGTCTCATTTAACCCGTAATTTGCCTGGATTTCCCCCGGGACTTTCGCTTTGCCGAAGACCTGGATAGGGAGAGACAGGGACGAGAGGGATGAGAGGAAAGAGAGGAAAGAGAGGGATGACAGAAGGACGAGAAGAACGAGAGGGACGAGAGGAACGAGAGGGACGAGAAGGATGAGAGGAACGAGAGGAAAGAGAAGAACGAAAGGAACGACAGAGGACAGAGGCAAGACAAGAGGGTCGAGAGGGTCGAGAGGAATGAGAGGGACGACAGAGGGACGAGAGAGACGAGAGAGACGACAGATAGAAGAGAGAGAGGAGAAGGACGACAGAGAAGCGAGGGAATCGAGAGGGACCAAATGGACGACATAAATACGAGAGGGCAGGAGAGGACCGGAGAAAACAAGAGGGTCGAGAGGGACGAGAGGAATGAGAAGGACGACAGAGAGACGAGAGAGACGAGAGAGACGACAGAGGGACGAGAGAGACGAGAGAGACGAGAGAGACGACAGATAGAAGAGAGAGAGAAGGACGACAGAGAAGCGAGGGAGTCGAGAGGGACCAAAAGGACGACATAAATACGAGAGGGCAGGAGAGGACCGGAGAAAACAAGAGGGTCGAGAAGGACGACAGAGAGACGAGAGGGACGAAAGAGACGACAGATAGAAGAGAGAGAGGAGAAGGACGACAGAGAAACTAGGGAGTCGAGAGGGACCAAAGGGACGACATAAATACGAGACGGCAGGAGAGGACCGGAGAAAACAAGAGGGTCGAGAGGGAAGATCAGGACAAAGAGGAATAAGAGAGACGAAAGGGAGAACATAGGGTCGAGATGGCGCAAGAAAAGGACGTGAGGCATAAGATAGATAGAGAGAACAAGCGCTATAAAAGGGAAATAAAAATAGAGAGGGTTAAGAAGAAGGCGAGAGGAATAAAACGGATAGTAGGATTGAGAAGACGGAAAGAGAGAAGGGAAGAACGAGAGGGACGGAAAGAGAGGGACAATAGTGGAACAAGAGAGATGAGAGGGACGAGGGATAAAAGAGAGGGACAAGGAATAAGCGAAGGACGAAATGGCAATGAAAGAAGAGAGATAAAACGAGAAAGAAGGGAGAGACGAGACGAGAGAATGGAACGAGAGAGAGAGAGAGAGAGAGAGAGAGAGAGAGAGAGAGAGAGAGAGAGAGAGAGAAGAGAGAGAGAAGAGAGAAGAGAGAAGAGAGAAAGAAGGGGAAAAGAGAGAGAGAGAGAGAGAGAGAGAGAGAAGAGAGAGAAAGAAAGAGAGAGAGAAAGAGAAAGAAAGAGAGAAACAGAGAGAGAAAAAAGAAAGAGAAAGAGAGAGAAAGAGAAAGAAAAAGAAAACCATCAAGACGCGTTGATGACCGTCCGCCGGGGCTCCTCAAGAACAGTTCCGAAGTTCATCGTTGTCTTCGAGTTCATCTAATGGTTTTGGAAGATGTTATGGTCCTGAAAATCTGGGACCATGATGGAGATATTTGATGTTTGGCTCGAGGCTTTGTAAACACTTCGTTAGATGACCCGTTGCTCTCTCTCGCTCTTTCTCTTTCTCTTTCTATTTTTGTATCGCGCATTCTTTTCTCTTCTCGTTTCTTCTCTCTCTCTCTCTCTCTCTCTCTCTCTCAAAAAAAAAAAAAAAAAAAAAAAAAAAAAAAAAAAAAAAAAAAAAACGGCACGAAAGCATCCAGTGTCTTGATGATTTGTGTTGCAATGGTAGTGTTCTCGTCTTGCAATCTTACTGACCCCGCGATCGAATCCCCCGCCGTCAATAAATGGTGACCCCGACCATTTCTTGCACACGGGGGATAGTTTAGAAGAAATCTGACATCCTGTCCCGCCAGGAATAACCATTTTAATAAGCTGAATTAAGCTAAACTAAACTAAAACTATATGCACATATATGTATATGTATATGTATATATATATGTCTATCTTTCTATCTCTCCGTATCTATCGTTCTATCTATTTTCTGATCAATCTATCTATCTGTATCAGTCAGCCAACCTGTCAACAAATCAATCTATCTACCTCTGTATCTCTATTTACTTACTACTCTATCTCTCTATCTACAACAAGCCTCACCTCTCCACCCCCTCCCCCCTTCGAAGAAAAGACAGAAAAAGAAAAAAAGAAAAGAAAAACCCAACGAAATTTTAAACAAATAAAACGTTCCTAATCCCCCATCATCCACGTCAGCACTTAACCCATTAGAATATATGCCTCACGCTTGTCAGTTCCTTTGAGTTGATTAGAGAGGGCAACGGGAATAAGACGCATGTGTGACGCCCCGAAACTGGTTTAATGTTTTACGAGTCCGTGGGTAATAAATGAAGGTTGCTGGAAGGCGCTGGGAGGAGAGAGAGAGTAAGAGGGGGAGATGAAAATGAATGATCTGGGCTTGAAAATAAGACTGTCAAGATGCGTAGACCCTGTGCTCTTTTATGGTGGTGGTGTTTGTTTTCCTTGTTGTTTTTTTCTTTTTATTGATCTTTTTCTTTCGTTCTCCCTCCTACTCTTTGTCTCCCTCTCTCTCCCCCTCTCTTTCTCTCTCTCCTATCCCCTTTTCTCTCCTATTCTCTCTCCTATACTATTTTCTTTCATCCACCATTTTCTCTCATCCACGCTTTCTCCATCTCTCTCTCTCGCTTTCTTCATCTCTCCCTCTCGTTTTCTCCATCTCTCCCTCTCCCTCTTGCTTTCTCCCTCTCTCTCTCTCTTCCTCTCCCTCTCGCTTTCTCCCTCTCTCTCTTTCTCCCTCTCTCCCCTTCTCCCTCTCTGCCCTTCTCCCTCCTCTCTCTCTCCCTTTCTCTCCTTCTCTTTCTCCCCCCTCTCTCTCCCTCTCACTTACACACAAAACTCACACACAAAAGCTTGTTCCTTAACTGTATAGAATATTGAACAATGTTTACTTGCTATCCCTGTTTTATTCCCCCACTTGCCAACGCAGCCAAATGCAATTTTAACAACATCCTGACCGTGGCTGGCTGATACCCCCCCCCTCTCCATACTACCTATATCCCCCTACCCCCTCTCCTGACTGTGGCTTGCTGATGCTTCCCCCCCACTATCTATATCCCCCCCCCCCTACTTCCCTGATAGTGGCTGGCTGATGCTTCTCCCCACTACCTATATCCCTTACCCTCATCCCCCCCTCCCCTGACCGCGGCTGGTGGATGCTCTCCCTACACCACCCCCTCCCCCTCTCCGCTCCCCTGCCTGTGGCTAGTTGATGCTTCCCTCCCCCACCACTAATATCCCCCTCCCCTACCCCCTTCCCTCTCCTCTCCACCCTCCCCCCCATCTCGAAACAACCCAACTACAACGGGAAATGTTCTATTCCTGCATCGCCCGCCTTGCATGAACTGAAAGCTTGCAACAGCACATATTGCAAGTTGAGAATAATGCAGTAAAATCATCGACGCAGCGTTGCGTAATCGCTAATCTCAGCTTCCGCTCGATCTGAACCCAGTGAGAGGAAAGACTTGCGCCATTTTCTCTCCCAAACAAAAGAAAGAGGAAAATAAAAATAAAGAGGAAAGAAGAAAGCGAGAAATAAGGAGGGAAAGATAATAAAAAGGGGGATATCATTTTCATAAAAGAAATAAAAGGAAGAAAAAAAATTATCAAAATTCTTGCTTCGTTTCCTCAAAAAGATTTAAGAGAAATCCCTGAAAGGAAGAAAGAGAGAGAGAGCGAGAGAAACAAAGAAAAAAAAAGAAAAAAAGAGAGAGAAGAAAAAAAAAGAAAAAAAGAGAGAGAAGGAAAAAAAGAGAGAGACAGAGAGAGAGAGAAAGAAAAAAAAAGGGAAAGAAAAATGCAGGAAGATTGACAAAAGAAGTCGAGTCGCCGTGCCAATTTTTCCCCTTTATGATTCGACATTAGACTTCCTCGGCGTCGGGGAAAAAGAACCTGCCCCCCCCCCCCCCGAAATAGAACCCATAGCTCAGCGCGAGAGACACACACCGAGGACGGCGTGCGGACGACGATAACACAGCGCGCAGACGGCTCTCAACTTTGTCAACTGTCAACATGGCGAGTTGAGCAACATATGTGTTCTTGCGCCACCGCCGCCGGGGGGAAACTTCTCGAACTTGAGGACCAAAGACTCAAGAGGCAAGGAAGAAGCGAGGCGGGGACACATATCATCTTTATTTTGCGAGGAAAGGGCGGCCTCGCAAGTTATATCATTAATCACGTGCGTACACGGGGGCGCATGTACACACAAACACGCCCATAAGCGCTCATGCACACATACACACACACACAAACACACACAGAGATACATAAACAAACAAGCGCTCATGTAAACACCCACCCACCCACACACACACACACACACACACACACACACACACACACACACACACACACACACAAACAAGAAACCATACAGACTGACAGAGACGGAAATACAAGCATAAAAAAAAAGCGTTTCTCAGTACAGAATCTCTCCCACATTTTTCATTCTCATAACCCACACACAAAAAATGGAAATCTTCCTCCCCCATATCCTATTCGCCTTATCCACTCTCCACACATACCCCCAACAAAAAGAAGGAGAAGAAAAACACGCAACAATATCGCACAAAGCTTGAACAGAGATACATCGTAGACGAGCAGAGATAAAGCCTGCAGGTCATTTAAAGTTTCCCTCCGAGGCAGAAAAAGTGTTTGCAAAGTTGTGATAACAGCGCACTTGCAAAGGAACCGTTTAAAGACTGGTGTTACCTGGCGTGACTAAAAGACTCTTGCATAAGAATCCCCACTATGACACAATGGCAGCCGGCCTAGTTTAACGAGACATGTACATACAAACTCACTCGTTTATAATTAGTTAGGGAAGGAACAGGAGTGAAAACAGAGAGGGGTGGGGGTGGGTAGCGGGGAAGAGGGGCGATATGGAGGAGATGGAAAGGGGAAGAAGAAAAGTGAATGAATGAGAGAAAGAGAGCGATAGATAGATGGGTAGATGGAGAGGTAGATTGTGGAAGGGAGGAAGTGAGAGAGGCACAGAGGGAGAGAGGGGGAAAGAGAGAAAGAGAGGGAGAGGGAGAGCGAGATTGAGAGGGAGAGGGAGAGGGAGAGGGAGAGGGAGAGGGAGGGAGGGGGAGAGAGACGAGAGAGAGGAGAGAGATCAACAGATTGATCGGAGGGTATGCAAATATAGAAAAAAATTGATAGATGGATAGATAGATGGACAGAAAGATAGATAGGTAGATAGATAGATACGCAAACAGATAGGTAGACAGATAAATTGATACACAGATATATCGAAGATTAAATAAATAGAAAGATAATCATATAGGCAAACAGACAGACAGATACATAGATGATAAATAGACAGACAGATAGATAGACAAAAATAAATCCAAATACAAATGAATGGAGAAATAGATAAGTAGGTACACAAATAGATAAATAGATAGATAGAGAGAAAAGGTAAATATAATATGATATCTAAGTATGGACAGAGACACACCAGCCGAAATGTAGACAGACTGACAAACAAAATTAATAAATCAGTGAGTGTGCGCAAATACATACCAATAACTAGGGTAAAGAAAAGAGAGAAAATTAAAGTCATGGAAATATAAATATGAACTAGGAACTTTAATTAACAGCAAGTGAATTTCATTTCCCAACTTCGGCTATAGTTGACAGCTCATTCAACCGAAAGGAGAAGCCGAAAGTATGTAATATTTTAGCCTTGACTACACGCTTTGAATCGTTGGAATTTTTATTTATTCAGTACAAGTGGATGAGCTATTTAAGTTTTTCTTATTTATTAGTTATTTTTTCCCCTATTTATTGGTTTTGTGATCTGAGATTTAGCTGTCTGATCTGTTTGACATTATATTATCTCGTTATGAGTGTGTTAATGTTTAGGTGGATGCAAGTATGTATGTATCTATATGTGAGTGTAAGCATATCGACCTATAAATCTGCTTTACTTATTGTATTGTAAGCATATCGACCTATAAATCTGCTTTACTTCCACGTATGCATGAACACGCACACAAATACTCATACATATACATAACCACAATCAAGATTTCAACACACGACAGCACCCATAACCCCACCCCACCCACCCTAGCCATGCACGCACACACAAACCCAATCACACGCACACAGAAAGTAGGTCATCGACCCATCTCGCTCTCATGGCGTAAGAGCTAAAACGCCTATCTCATGAACATCAATATCGACCTTGTCATCGAGATCTTCGCATCTTATAACCTCCGATATCATGTCGTCTAGTTACTGTCTTTAAAAAGAGATAATTTTGTGTTATTTCTAATAATTTTCTTGATTTTCTTGATAAAAGGTCATGGAATCGTTAGATCATTACAATTATGATTCAACAAGTGCATTTTAGTTTTTTGTTTAATGAACTGTATGCATTGCGGGAAACTAATGTAGAAAAAGAATGAATGAGTATTGATATCTTCACAATACACTAAAGAGGTGTATATATCTTCATCAGAAATACATGATAT
>NC_051397.1:34919626-34922126 GCF_015228065.2 Penaeus monodon | reverse complement strand
CTGCCTTGTATATTATATGTTGATTAAGTTATACGTTGTATAAGACCTCTATCTTGTTACATTTTATTTTAAAACTTTATTGTCATACGAGAGGTCCCCTCAAACTTTTTCCCATAATATACTTCGTCCGCTTTTATGTTATATGTCATACGAATGTTTCCATTGTACTGCATACGTTATATTCGAGGTCTCTTTGTATGCTATAAGTTATATATGAAAGGTTAGAGATTAAAGTCTCTCCCCCAGCTCAAAACTCGCTTCAAGGTCTTCCGAGCGGAACGAAAATCTACTGAGGACGAATTGCTCCTCAACCTCTGAAATACTCTCCTGACGGAAGGCCCTTGAGGACGAGGGGGAGGGGGGGAGCTACCAAGGAAGGGAGAGGGTAGAGCAGAAGGGGTGGGGTTGAGGATGGGTGGGCTATGAAGGGAGGGAGTGGGGGAGGCGAGAGGAGAAGAGGAAGGAGGGGAATGCACAAGGCAGGTGGTGGGAGTAGGAGGGGCACCAGGGGAGAGAGTTTGAGAAGAGGGCATTGAGGACTGGGGGTACCAAAGGGGTGGGTAAGAGCGGAGGAGGGAAAGAAGATGGGCACGGCAGAGAGAGAGGATGGGGTCGGGGGTAGGGCATAGAGCTGGATGAGGTGGGAGGGTGAAGGGGTTGAAGGGGAGGGAGCTCTAAACGAAGGCCTTTGAACTCCAGCCTCGCCGGGGACTGATCCATCTCGTCCTCGTGGGCGGGTGGGAGGGTGGGCGGCCGGCGGAATGGCGCTGCGGTACAGGGAGTCGTGTGCAAGAGGGGGGGGGGTTGATTCTTATCACTGTTTTATTAATTTTCGTTCTTATCTGGAAAGGAGTCTCTCTCTGCCTTTGTGTGTGACATTGTGTGTTTGTGACATTTTTCCCGTGACCCGTTCGGATTTTGTACTATCTATCGTATAGTAGAAGGGGAAGATTTTGGTGAATTACACACAGACACACACACACACACACACACACACACACACACACACACACACACACACACACACACACACACACACATATATAAAAAAAAAAAAAAAAAAAAAAAAAAAAAAAAAATATATATATATATATATATATATATATATATATATATATATATATATATGTGTGTGTGTGACAGACATATGTGTGTGTGTGTCTATGTGAAGGGTACTGTGCGGGAAAAAAGGGACTGTAAGCCGATTAACTAACAGCCTGAAAAAAGTTAAATTGAACGCCTGATAGTAAAAAGAAAATGATAATGCGGATAGAGACAGACCAATTAAGTATGTTTATCTGTGAGACGTAATCAAATCAAAAGGGATTTATATCAGTCTGTATTCCGACTCTCATCTACAGCTGAATGGATCATCTCCGTCGTCTTTTGATATGACGAAATGTGGTGTTGCTGAGGTAACACTGTGTAAGCCTCGAGAGAGTGTGAAGGTTATCCGTCCAGTGTTCGTAAAGACTTAATCAAGAGAGAAATGGCGTATGACGAAACATGGCAACATCAACATACACGTCAGCACAACAGCCTTCCACCCATTCCCTCTTAATATCAAAAGGCTTCATTTCCTCGAGAGTAAAAATTAAACCTTTTACAGAACAGCATCCAACTGCAGCTGCTGTGTCTCGGTACTCTCCCCCCCCCCCGTGCTCTCCCGGTCTCTGTGTTAGCGTATCCCCTCCCCCCCCTCCCTCCAGGTTCGTCCTCTCTTCATTCCTCCTCCTCCTTCAGTCTCCTCTCTTCTCCATGTCTATCTTCCTTTCCCGCTCCACGTTCTGTCTTCTCTCTTTTCTCTCTTCGCACTCTCCCTCTCATCACTCTCCCCTTTACACTCCCTTCTCATCCCCATCGCTCCTCCCTATCTCCCTTTGACCCCCTCCCCTTAGCCCCCCCCCCCGCAACACTCCCACCCCCTCTCTTCTTCCCACTCTCTCTCTTCCTAATCCTCCTCCTCTCACCCTTCCCCTCTCATCACCTTCTATCCCTCTCTCTCTCCTTTCTCCTCAACTTCCACTCTCTAACCTGGTCCCCTATCACCTATCTCCCTCCCCCTCCCCCCATCTCTGACCACTCCTTCAACCTCCTCTCCCCAACTCACCCCCCCCCTCCACCCTTCCCCTAAGCCTCCTCGTCTCCCGCATCCCAACGTGAGTCAGCATCCCGATGCGCATATTATGGCTCCTCGATTGTATAGATAAGACAGATAATGATATAATAAGCGATTTTATATTCCTCGTATGATCTTGTATCGAGAGGAAGGCAACGAAAAGACTTTTACGATTGGCTTTCTTCTCTTTTTTTTACGGCTGCCAAGGGTCATAAAGTGCATTTTTGTGTGTAATGCTTCGCTAAGATGACCATTATAGTTTTATGTATTTGTAAAGTATAGAAGGGAAGAGGGAAGGAGGAACAGATGGAGAAACGAGAAGAGGAGCAGAATAAGAATAAAGGCAGTATCTCTCTCTCTCTCTCTCTCTTTCTCTCTCTC
>NC_051397.1:34907126-34917126 GCF_015228065.2 Penaeus monodon | reverse complement strand
CTCTCTCTCTCTTCCCCTCTTTCTTTCTCTCTCTCCCTCCTCTCTCTCTCTCTCTCTCCTCCCCTCTCCCTCCTCTCTCTCTCTCTCTCTCCTCTCTCTCTCTCCCTCTCTCTTTCTCTTTCTCCTCTCTCTCCCTCTCTCTCTCCCTGCTCTCTCTCTCTCTCTCCCTCTGTCTGTCTGTCTCTCTCTCTGCCTCTCCCCCCCTCTCTCTCTCAAGGAAAATATTATTACATATATAATCCTCCAAGAGAGTTTCTGCCACGTCATTCGCAAGTAACGACCCATTTTCATTGATCATTAACAACCCAGACTAAAGTAATTTGCTATCGTTAGGGTTACCATCATATTAGTTCTATTACCGTTATATACCGTCATAATAATTATAATAATAATAATAATAATGATAATAATAATTATAATTATAATAATAACAATAATAAATAAAGAATAAATAAAGAATAATACTTTGCTATTGTCAACCTAACTATTATTTTCGCTGTTGCTGTTTCATTGTCAGCATCGTCATCAACCATAACCACTGTTATCACCAGTATCAACTACAAGTTCATTTACAATATTATCTCTTACTAAGACCATCAACAACCATCACACACGACCACCTTCTGCCTCAGAATCAACCCTTTTCCCACTGAAATATTAAAAAATCATAATGTACTGGACGAAGACTTTTGCTATTCAGATTTTGATGGTGAAGTAACTCTCAGTGTGCTCGATGATGTACGTAATTCAACTGGATTAGATATGAAGTGTTTGTTTATAATGTATCTGGAGTATTACAGGGAGGCTATTAACATTAATAGATTGAAATATAAAATGAAACAATGGGAGTAGCTTTTCGTTACTGATGTTCAGTTGCGTAATTTATGTGATTGAGTCGGTTATCCTTTACACTTCCGTTGGTTTATGATTTTTTTTTCAATATCTGTTCTACCACTGGCTTATCCCTATCCATCATTCAAACCCTGAAATACAGAGAAATAATAATCTTCTCATAGTTTTTCACAATAATTACGTTATGAATAACCTGCATAGTAATTTTCCCCATAGCCAATAAATAGAAAGAATAAAAGCAGGAATGGTTCGGGCTTAACCCATTTACATCGATCTGCTAAACAGCCTTGCAGCTTAAAACACATCAATGTTTATAACTTAAAGGGCACAACTTGGTACTGTGACCAAAATTTCCTGTAGTATTAGGGTGACAATGGTGCCAATAATAATGGTAAAGATAATGGGGATAATTTGATAAAAGGGAGGAGAAAGGACAGATGGAAAGAGAGAAAGAAAGGATGTAAGAAGGAAAGAAAAAACGAGGACACTTGTAAAACTGATATGTTCCTCGCATAGTGCACACAAAGTAAAACTTACGTACTGTAAGGTGCAGAATTTGATGTTCTATTTCCTGAATACTTGTGTTGTCGTAGCCAGGTGGAATCCAAACAGAATGAAGTGTTTCTTAACATGGGTGTTTACACAAATCGCGATGTTGACAGATGGCAACGCGGAATGAACAATCGTGGATATGCAAATGCACATTTTTATTCACGAACACACACAGAACAACTGCACAATCTTCATTAGTTACAGTTGACTGTGTAGCGAACAAAAGCTGAATAACTAATGAGAACAAACATTTTAGAGTTTACAGGACCGTCTGTATACTTTGTTCAGGTACTACATTTGTTGGATTTGTAAACTACACTGATAATATATATGTATATACGACTCGGCCATGTGTATAGCTTCGCATACAAGGCTGATATACTTTTACTTTTCTTATAATTTGGTGCTAAATCTTATTATTCATGTGATGATGATGGTGATGGTGATGGTGATGATGATGATGATGATGATGATGATGATGATGATGATGATGATGATGATGATGATGATGATGATGATGATGATGATGATGATGTTGTTGTTTGTGTTTTCAAATATCACATCAAAATGAATGCTCTTGAACTTTGCAGCCACATGGAATATAGTTTTGAAATGTGATATCTAGCTTAATGCACTCCAAGTCTGCAGTCACATGCAAAATGTTTCAGGAATGCAATATTAAGTGTAAGGAACAGATGAAACACGAGCACGATTACAGTATAAATGGTGATGATGATGACAAAAAATATACATAACAATAATAATGACAACAACAACAACAGCAATAAGAATGCTAATCACAGGCATTGCTATATATTCGATAAGCCTACCCCGCCCCCCATATTCTATAGGATTGATAAAAAAAAGGGACATGGCTAAAATCAAATGATTCATTTGATTGAAATAAAAATTTATTCATTCATTTTTTTTAATTGCAAGAAACAGAACTAACTAAAAAGAATGTACATTTTTTACGGTTTGATATTACCATACTCAACAGTGAATTGAAAATTTATTTTTTCTATCAAAAAAAATTATAATCGGGGTTTCCCAATAGCAAAATTATTTATGAATCTTTTATTTTACACTGCGCATCGTCTATATTATTATTATCATTATCATAATCATCATCGTTGAGAAAGAACTTGCATGCAGAAGCACGATTTATTGAGCAATCTAGCTGATTTAATGCTATAAATTATTAATGAACTGAAGCTAGTGCTAATTTACCGCTTTCTGAGAAAATTATAAAAATGTGAGTGAACTATTCTCTAGAACGCCACTATATGCTTCCTCTCTCTCTCTCTCTCTCTCTCTCTCTCTTCTCTCTCTCTCTCTCTCTTTCTCCTCTCTTCCTCTCTCTCTCTCTCTCTCCTCTCTCTCCTCTCTCTCTCTCTCCTCTTCTCTCTCTCTCTCTCTCCTTCTCTCTCTCTCCTCTCTCTCTCCTCTCTCTCTCTCCCTCTCTTCTCTCCCTTCTCTCTCCTCTCTCTCCTCTCTCTTCCCTCTCTCCCTCCTCTCCCCCTCTCCTCTCTCCCTCTCTCCCTCTCTCTCTCTCCTCTCTCTCTCTCCCTCTCTCTCTCTCACTTTAATAGGGGCAAATCTCTACAAAATTTAGCGAAAATCATGAATTCATGCGTGTATATTAGATAATATATGTATACATAAAATCATACACACAAACACACGAAGGGGAGAGTAGAGTTTCTCACGTTTATGTCGATAAGGAAAAGCCAAAAAGATCTCTATCTATTTATCTATCAACACAAATATACTTGAAGGAGAGGAAAGGTCAGGCGTCCGTTGTGCGCCAGGGGAGGGGGGGGCGACGCGTCCTATCGTGCATGGCGTCCCTTGTGCGCAGGGGTGGTGGGCCCACCCTCCTATTCTGCTCGTCCGTTTCCACGGGCCATTTACTGCATACCTGCAAAGCATCTTCAATCTCCTAACAGGCTGTTCTGTGCATACGCTCGGCTTCAGTTCTCAGCTGACCCTTCTCCGACCTCTGACTGTGCTTCGATTCTTTTTATTTTTAGGAATAGAGGGCAAGTTTGTGAAATTAAGGAAAAGGAATAGCGGACAAGATAAGATAAGTAATAAGAAAGCAGAAACGAAGGGGAGAGAGAGCACGATGTGAAGGAAGCAAAAGCCATGATAGACAGACAAAGATAGAAGGAGAGAAGGTAGGGCTGGGAGGGAGGGAGGGGAGAGAGGTAGTGATGGCAGCTTGTGGCAGGGAGTGGGGGGTGAGGCGAGGTGATGCATGGAGATCGACAGGGAGAGTAGGGAGACGAAGAGAAGAGAGAGATCCTAGAAGGGAGTAGTGGATAACGAGCGGGCTTCAGTCTGAGAGGGAGGAGAGAGGGACAAGAGATGGTCGGGAATGTAGGGAAAGAGGGAGAGCGAGTGGAGAAGAGAGGAAAGGAGAAGGAGGATAGGAGAGGAGAGAGAGAGAGAAGAGAGAGAGAGAGAGAAGAAGAGAGAGAGGGGGGGGAAAAGAGAGAGAGAGAGAGAAGATTAAAGATGACAAGAGGGAGAAAGAGAGATGAGCAGAGAGAGAGAGAGAGAGAGAGAGAGAGAGAGAGAGAGAGTGAGAGAGCGACTGAAAGAGAAAAGAGTAGAGAAAAAAAAAACAGAACCCATAGGCCCTGCTCTCGCTCATACGCACACAGCTCTTTTTCATTCGCACGCAAGAGCAAAGAAATCTTAAAAATTCCAGGCTCCTCCATTATATCATTTTGAAAGGAGATTCGAGGAAGCTAAACAATCGTAGAAAATCCGATTTTTTTTTTTATTCCCTTCTAAGAAATGCTTGTGCACCTGACGCGAAATGGCCGTTATAAAAGGTTCATGTGTTTAAGCTGGCAGTTCCAAGGATTTCATTTTTTTTTCTTCTAAAGTTTTAATGTTTTCATTTTGGCTAATTCCTTAATACCTTAATCCGTTTCTGTAATTTCACGGCCAAAAGTTCGCAAAGGGAGACAGAGAGATATATGTAGAAGAAGACAAGAAGACAAATTAACAGGTAGAGAGTAATAGATAGATAGGTAGGCAGGTAATAGATAGGTAGATAGAAATAGAGAGAAATATTATTATATATATATATATATATATATATATATATATATATATATATATATATATATATATATATAAAGAAAGAGAGAGAGACTGAGGGAAGAGGGAGAGAGAGACTGAGACTGAGAGACGAGAGAGAGAGAGAGAGAGAGAGAGAGAGAGAGAGAGAGAGAGAGAGAGAGAGAGAGAGAGAGAGAGAGAGAGAGAGAGAGAGAGAGAGAACACAAGAGAGAGACTAACGCTTTACAACAAAGCCGTGAAAATTGCTTTAATTCTGCCATCAAGAAGCGAAATTCTATTTAGACTTGCCTCTCAAAACTCGCTTGTGTACATTGCATTTTTTCACACGCACATGAGGGTAAACAAATCCTAAACTCCAGATTTCTTGAGTTTTTTTCTCTCTTTTTTCTTTTTCCTAAACATGCTAACGGGAGAAGACACATAATCATAGGATATCTCGCAGTAAAAAATTCGAGTTTCAAAGAATATTTTTTACGTTGTTTTTCCTCCTTTTTTTCCTCTTCACTTTTTTTTATATACCTTCCAGCCAGGAGAAGTTTACACATTGTAATTAAAGAGTTCATGCGTTGGATGTAAGTTCGTCTGTAATGGATTCCAGGGTGTTAAGAGTAAAAGAATTTAATTAACACACGGAAATAGCTGAGGACTGAATGGGTGAGTAGCGACGGAGAGAAACTCATGTGGAGTGTGAGAAAAAATGTATTATTTTTTTGCAGTTCTAAGAGTAGCTAATTGTAGGCTAGGAAGGCTGTTACTATGGTAATATACCTTCGTACGAGCCTAGTGAACGAAATGAATAAAACACCTATTTATCATCTTGTACCTGCTACTGTTTCCCAAGAAATAGATGAGAAAACATAAGAGACACGTTAATGATTTGCAACAAGGTTATATTCATCCATTGACACATCGTTATGATTACCTTTTTACTGAATTGTGGACTGTTATTTCGGATTAAAAAACAACAACTTTTTTCACACCCAACATGAATACAGATGAGTCTTATTTTTATTTCCATTCCTCTTTCGCTAGTTTCTCCTGCATTCGCATACAGTCAGGGTATATTTTCGCTTTCACTTCTCTTTCTTTTCGTCTTTTATTCGTACTCATGCCTTCCATGTATTTCGTCATTCGCAATAATAAGGACCAGGAATTTTGTTCACACATATCATGTTGGGTATTGATAAAAACTGTATGTTGTTATTCTACCGTAGCTAATTGAAAGCAAAGGCTGAAACGATCCTAAATGTTTAACAACCAAAATAGAGGTAAAGGAAGGAGGAGGGACAGGAGAGAGGAGACGAGAATAGAGGAGAGGGAGATAGGAGAGGAGAGGGAGATTGGAGAGGAGGGGATGGGATGGGAGGGGAGGGGAAGGGAGAAGAGAATGGGAGAGAAAAAATGGTTGAGAAATATTTAATTATCCTACATATTTAACAACTTAGAGGCAGAAATTGGGGTAGAAACGAGAGAGAGAGAGAGAGAGAGAGAGAGAGAGAGAGAGAGAGAGAGAGAGAGAGAGAGAGAGAGAGAGAGAGAGAGAGAGAGAGAGAGAGAGATGAGGAAAAAAAGGAAAAATAGAAAGAGTGGAAATATTTTTTCTAAGATATAGTGCAAGAAATGAGAGTAAAAGTGAGGCATAAAACTAACAGACGAAGGGGAAAGGAAAGGAAAAGAAATAAGTACCCGAAAAAGAGAGTTAAAAAAAATAAAAAAAAATAAAAAAAAATAACACACGAAGAGAAACAGAAAATGAAAATATCAAAAGCATGAAAATTTGCTCTACTTCTAACGTAAAATTATTTCACAGAGCAAACAATAACAAAATCAAACAAACAAACAAACATGAACATGAAACCGTACAAAAATGTAATAATATCTATAAAGAAAAATTAAAGCTGCTCTACATACATCTCACAAGTAAGCAATTAAAGTTTAAACTAAACATTTTTCGTGTTATAAACTGTGTTTACATTCAACCTGATTAAGAGACTCACAAAAAATCCAAGAATCTTACTTTCAAACTAAATTTCTAAACGTTTATGTGAAGTTTTTATTTTATTTTCTTACTAAAATTATTACTTTTAGCCTGGCTTACGTCAAAACACGGAGAAAGACGAAAGACTAATTTTATATACTGTAACACTGTAATATAGATTACATACAGAATTTGAGGTTATTTTTATCATCAATCAATCATTATTATTATCATTATCATTTTAATATTGTTTTATCATCATTATCATTATTACTACCATGATCACTATTATTATCATTATCAATATCATCACTATTATTTTCATTATCAATATCATCATTATTATTATCATCATAACATCATTATTATTTTTGCAGGTATTATATCTACTATTATTGTTATCACCATTACCATTGCAAAAGTAATTCTAATAATGATGACATTAACAATAACAGTAATGAAAACGGTGATAAAAATAATATCAAGGATGATAATAATAATAATGATGATTATAATAATAATGCTATTATCAACAACAATAAGAAAAACTAGCGAAACCCGTGAAAAATCCACAGAAAAAAATCATTCTTACTAGGAAGAATGATTTGCGATTTTATAACACACATAAATCCTACTGCTGCCTTTAAAATATACAATAACAATCTATAAACGATGAAAATATATTACCTTCCTCACTTATCAGTGTCCACTACTTGAACTTTTACATCTGATTGTGCACACTGTTGAAAAAGCAACATGGATTAACTTATAACTAAGTAGTGGTTCAGGAAGCAACAGACCCACTTTATCAAATATTTGCTCTTGCTTCTTGTTGATTGTCATATATCACGGAAGCTGAGTTACTTCCAAAGTAAACGGAACGTCGTGATTACTCCTCTCCCTCTTCCTCTACCTCTCCCTTCCCTCTCTTTCTTCCCCTTTCCCTCCACTTCTCTCCTCCTCTCTTCCTCTTTCACCCTCCTCCTACCTGTCGCTTCCTCATGCCTAATTCCTTTACCTTTTCCTCTCTTTCTATATTTCCTTTCTCGCTCTGCCATCCTCCCCACTCTTCCTTATGTCCACTCATTCCCTCCTACTTTCAGCCCTAGATTTACTCTCTCCCACCTCCTCCTTATTCCTCTTTAACCTCCCCTACCTTCTTCGCTCCCTTCATCGCCTTCCCTCTCTTCTCCCTATTCTCTCTGAACCCCCATTTCTTCCCTTTCCCATTTCTTCCCCATTCCCCTTTCGTCTTAAGTCCCTCTGTTTCCCCTTCCCCATCCCTTTTTTCATTTTCAGCCCCCTTTCTCTCCTTTTCTCCCTCTTCCTCCCTTTCTTCAAGCCCCTTTCTTTCCCCTTTACAGCCACCTTTCTCTCATTTTCTCCCTCCTCCCTTTACTTATGTCCCTTCTTTTCTCTCCCTTCCCCCTCCCCCTAAACTTCCTTCTTAACCTCCTCATTCGGACAGGTGTATAAATGATAAATTTGCATAAACTGACGGTCTAACTTCTTCAGTGGCATGTGTATTTGCCTCGCACTCACATGATAGTTAAGGTGGAACGTGCGAACAAACAGGCGAAACACAAGCAGAATTATAATATAGGTAGAAATAATGATAATAATAATGATGATACTGATACTGATAATGGTAATGATCATAATATTGACAATGATATTGATAATTGTAATGATGATGATGATAATAACAGCAATAATGATGATAATGGTAATAGTAATAATGATGAACGATCGTAATAGCAACAAGAATAGTGACATTAATAGAGTTAGAATAGGATTCTAATTAATTTATAATATGCTGTCGTGTGCGTGCGTTCTTTAATGTTTGTGTTTTCAAATATCACATCAAAATGAATGCTCTTGAACTTTGCAGCCACATGGAATATAGTTTTGAAATGTGATATCTAGCTTAATGCACTCCAAGTCTGCAGTCACATGCAAAATGTTTCTGAAATGCAATATTAAGCGTAACGAACAGATGAAACACGAGCACGATTACAGTATAAATGATGATGATGATAAAAATATTAATAACGATAACACAAAAATATATAATATTGATTATCCTGATGCTACTACTGCTGCTACTACTACTTCTACTACCTACTACTACTACTACTATTACTATAACAACAGCAGAAATATCTCGTGATGACACATATATAACTATATATAAAAACTATGCATAAAAAATGTATTAAAACAATGTATAAAAACTGTATAAAATCCATGTATGCAAAATGGTACTCACTCTCAGTCAGGGGGAGTCAGTAAAGCAAGGTCAGAGCAACAGAGAGGTCAAGACTGGTCACGTGATAAGATACCTTAGTGGGTGTTTGTGTCGGGGGCCCTGTCAAGTGTATTGTGTTGTGACCAGTGAATAAATGTAAGATCAGAAACATTCTTTCTATCGGCCCACGCTACCACTGTTATTTTTCCCCCGGAACGTCGGCTTCACCAGGGGTTCACTACAGATAATAACAATAATAATAATAATATTAATGACATTAATGTTGCCATAAAATGATTTTCTTAATGCCATGAAAATTTTCGCATGATCGCTTTTGTACTCTGGACCTGAGTGTCAGTATTTTATTGCCTTAACTTATTTCTAATGAACATGGCTGTTAAAAAAATACGCTGTGCTAAGCTTGGGTTTACCAATTTGGCTCTCATCAACCTCTGGTCTTTATGTCTTCATAATTATACATTGCCACCATTATCATACAGATTCTAAAGCTTTTGGAATACTATTATTTATATATATATATTTGCAACAATAATTCATCAAATTATCTTATGAATCGAAAGTAGTATTTTTATTCAACTTCACTTTCCTCGATTTTCCTTAAGTACATTTTGAAATTTCTTTGGGCTAATAGGTTTTTTCATTTTCTTTAGGTACATTTTGAAACTTCTTTGAGCTAACAATTCGTTTTTCATTTTCCTTAGATACATTTTGAAGCTCCGTTGGGCTTATACATTTTGCTTAGTGATTATTCGAAGTTCGTTTTTCCTTATCGCTGCCTCGCTAATCTGCCGAGCGCGATGACACAGAATTTATCTGAACGAAACACGAAGAAAGGTTTTTGCAAAGGGAAAGGGAGAGTATGGGGAAGGAAAGTAAATATTGTTATTTAATTCTATCTTTATTTATTTGTAAATTTACCTCTTTATCTATTTTTTTTATGAGATTTAGATCTTTCTTCCTACTTTTTTCTCTTACATTCTCATTCTCTTTCTCTCGCCTAATATCTCTTTCTCCTTCCCCCTATCTATCTCTCTTCCTCCCTTACCCCTTACCCCCCCCCCCTCCTTTACCCCCAAACTGAGTCTCTCTTACTTTTCCATTATAAAAAAATCCCGAGAGCACAGTCAGAGGTCGGAGAAGCGCTCAGCTGAGAACTGAAGCCCGAGCTCGGTTATGCACAGAACAGCCTTTTAGGATTAACTGCTTTTCAGGTCATGCAGTAAATTGGCCCGATGGAAACGGACGCCATGCAA
>NC_051397.1:34899626-34902126 GCF_015228065.2 Penaeus monodon | reverse complement strand
CAGTTAAGTATCGTGCTGTGACCACGGCGGCTCAGACATGAACCTACCGTTAAAAGAAGAAGATACATATACATATATGTATATATTCATATACATATATATATATGTATATATACATATACATATATTTATAAATATATACATATATATATACATATACATATATATACATATACATATGTATATATATACACATATACATACATATATATATACATATGCATACATATATATATACACATATACATACATATTTATATACATATACATAAATATATATATATACATAAATATACATATATACATATACATAAATATACATATATACATATATATATATATATATACATATATATATATTACATATATATTATATATACATATATATTACATATATACTATATATATATATATATATTATATGTAATATATGTAATATATATGTATATATATATATATATGATATATATATAATATCTATATATATATATATATATATATACTATATATAATATAGATATAATATATATGACATAGATAATATATATAATATATGACATATATATATCTATATATATATTATTTTATATATATTATAAATATATATTTTTATATTAATATATGACAATATATAACCCTATAAAATATATATATTATAATCTATTTAATATATATTTAATATATAATAGAATATTATATTTTTGTTTTTATTATATATATTTATAATAAAATATTATATTTTACATTTTAAAATTTATAATAAAATATATATATATAAAATAAGTATAAATATATTTTTATATATGTTTTATATATTTTACATATTTATTTAAAAAAAAAAATACATATTTTTAAAATATATATATATATATATTTTTTTTTTTTTTTTTTTTTTTTTTTTTTTTTCTTTCTTTTTTTTTTTCTTTTCTTTTTTTTTTCTTTTTGACGGTATTTTAAATTTTCTAGCCCCCGTGATAAACCGCTTTAACCCTTTAATTTTGTAGTTTTCGTTTTGTGATGCTCTTGGAGTGAGTCTTGGGGGGGTTTCCCAAGTTCCTTTCCACGGAGAGTGCCGGTGTTACCTTTTGGGGAATAATTTCTCTTTTTATCCGGGTTTTGGGGACCCAACCCTGACGGGGCTGGTTTGGCCACCCAGTGGCTAGGAAAGCAATCGGGGGTGAATTTTCCCCCCAAAGGGGAAAAAGCCCCGGGGCCGGGGGCCCTCAAACCCCTCGATTCGTGCAGTCCGAGCCCCTAACCACTCTCCCAAACCGCACCTTTATTTATCATTTGTATATTATAAAATAAATATTTAATATTAAATATATATATACTTAATATATATATATATATATATATATATATTATATATAAACATTATATAGCCCTGTATTTTATATGAAATGATATAATATTTACATTTTTTAATATTATTTTTTATTATAATATAAACTATAAAAAATTTTTACATTTTAATATTACAAATTATAAATATATATACAAAACCCTATATTTTACTTAAAATTTTCCCAGATTTTAAATTTATATAATAATCTATATAAAATAAATAATAAAATATATTAAATTTTGGTATTGATAAAATTTTACATAACATTAAACCTAATGTTTTACAAAACACACAAAACACACCCAAAAAAAAAAAAAAAGAAAAAAAATTAAAAAAAGAAAAATAAAAAAAAAAAAATCTAATATACAAAAAACATAAAGGGGGAAAAAAAGAAAAGTAAATAAATAAAAAAATTTTAATATAATAAAAAAGAACAATAATAGGAAAAAAAAAACATTAAAAAAAAAAAATAAAAATAAACATAAAACAAAAAAAAATAAAAATTAAAATAAATAAAAAATCAAAAAGGAAAAAAAAATTTTAAAGAAAATAAACAAAAACATAAAAAAAATTTAAAAAAAAAAAGAAACCCTTTAAAAGAAAAAAATAAAAAAATTTATATAAAATTTTAAAAAATTAAACAAAAAAAAAAAATACAATTTAAAACTAAAAAAAAAAAATTAAAAAAATATACATAATAAAAAATAAATATAAATTTAAAAATAACAATAAAAAAAAACAAAAAAAAAAAATAGAAATATAATATAAAATATATATATTATATTAATTAAAAATACATAATACTTTAATAAATATATTATATATAAAATTATATTATATATATATATATATGAAATATATGTATATATATAGATATATATATATATATTATATATATATATAATATATATATATTATATGTTAATATTTTAAAATTAATATATAATATATTATTATAAAATAATATAAAAATTTAAGAAATTATAAAGATAATGTAATATATGTATTAAAAATTTATAAAAAATAGAAAATATATATATAATTATAATTATAATATATTAAATTATATATTATGAATATTATTATATATTTTAATATTATATATTATATATATATATAGAATTAATATAATTAAATTTATATTAAGAATAA
>NC_051397.1:34887126-34889626 GCF_015228065.2 Penaeus monodon | reverse complement strand
TCTCACTCTTTTTCCTCTCTTTCTCTCTCTCTCTCTGGCTGTCTCAAGGAGCTTTACGAGAAATCTAAAGGAAAGGAGAAGAGGCTGGTGTTTGGGGTTCGCACAGAGGAGATGCTGCACTTAATTATTTATTCGAGGGATTTCTCTCTGTGAAGACGATGATGATGATAGCAAAAGTGGTATAAAGAATCGAATGAATCATAACATAATTACTGTCATTATCACTATCTTTATCATTGTCTTCATTACTATCATTACTACCATTCTTATCATCACAAACATCACACTCATCACTATCAACCCAATCATCACACTCATCACCATCAACACCATACCCCATCACACCTCACTCATCACCATCAACACAAACATCACACTCATCACTTCATCATAAACATCACACTCATCACCATCATCACAAACATCACACTCATCACCATCATCACAACACACACTCATCACTCATCACAAACATCACACTCATCACCATCATCACAAACATCACCCACCATCACACTCATCACCATCATCACAAACATCACACTCATCACCACCATCACAAACATCACACTCATCACCATCATCACAAACATCCTGCTAAATGTTTACAAGAAGACTCACCCGTCAGAGGCTGTCGATGCCGTGGGGAACCGGGGTTTGGGTGGAGGACTATTGAATTCACTGAACAGGCATTTTCAAAAGTAAAAGAAAATGGAAAATGGAAAACCCGAGTCAAGAATCGGTCGCAGAAGATTCAACCCCAGCGTGAGGGCGAACAAACGTATGAATTCTATCCTTAACGCAAATGACCAATATCGCTGTCTGAACCAAAGACCTTCCTAGCCCAGAAACTCCCCCCTCGCTTCCCCTCCCAATCGCCGTTTTTGATCTCGCTAAACCTAACCCTTTCCCAATCACCGCATTTTCTACGCGGCTGCTTCATCAATTACTCTACAGTATTCTGTACATTTAAAGATGCAATTTGCGTTTACCTTATGGTGAAGAGAAGGGAGGTCCGGAAATAACCTCTGACGACCTTCCGCGGCTGGAACATGGTGATTGCACTTCACTGACTTTAGTGGTATCCCTCAGATCGTAACAATTTCACAAAGACCTCGTTTTCACTGGAAAATAATTCGGAAACAACAATAGCACTGTAAACAAACTTCACTACAGATATGAACAAAGATCACTGTGTCAACCAAAGACTATATACTAAAAGACAGGGATGATATTCTATTTACCATTAGAAAAAAAAGTATACGCCCTCAAAACGCTCACTAGCGCCATCTGTCGAACTGACGCAACACCTTATAGTGCGATAGCTTAACAAAAACAATAAAACAAGATGCCCTACAATAAATAACCAGATATATTACATAACAAAGGTTCTGTAAGAGCTTATTATGGTTAGTCCTTCATAGTCAGTTTAGAAAGATTCGTATTCTGTATTTCGCCAATATGGATAATTTCATTACATTTTCTTTTGTTATCAGGCTATCTTATTTCTAGAAGAATGCAGTATCATTTTAATCTATTTTGTGATTTAAGAGGACAAACAAAAATGGAAGTTACCCCCCCCAAAAAAAGAAGAAAAAAAATTACACCTTAACTTTTCTTCTATTTTAAGTAACAAATACCTTTAATGTTATCGGTCGCTGCAGCCAGGGAATCCTTAAAAAAAAAAAAAAAAAAAAAAAAAAAAAAACAATCATAGTTTAGAAACTATGATTTTTTTCAATAAAGGTAAATAATTTAATTGCACCACTTTCTTTCTCTTTTGAAAAAGTGTGGGTTACATAATCTGGATGCGTTTTCTTCATGATGTTACAAAGAACACATGGATGAGACCTGCCAGTCATTTTCAAAATATAACCAGGATAGGAAAAAGAAAGAAAAAAAACACGACAGACGTGCTTCGCTACTGCTACCTTTCGGCTTGTTGCGAAACTACTATAACTTGGTCATTCCCATTTTTCAGTCAATGCTTTTGAGTGACAGTTACAGGGACTTCATGCATTACATGCTCCAAGACAGTTCATGCAAGATTAACGCGCAATTCAGTTGCTTGCTTCGAGTCAAGGGAAGAAGACTGGAATGTGCATAGGAATTGGTATCCACTCGATCTTTTCCGCGGTACATTTTCGTTGATTTTCTGGTATCGGTTCGGTCCTTCATATTAATGTCAATTAATATCGATGGGTGTTGTTATTCATTGCCTAATACATGATTTTTTATTTTGAATAATTTAACTATATATATATATATATATATATATATATATATATATATATATATTTATATATATTTGTGTGTGTGTGTGTGTGTGTGTGTGTGTGTGTGTGTGTGTGTGTGTGTGTGTGTGTGTGTGTGTGTGTGTGTGTGTGTGTGTGATGGAGATAGAGAGATAGAGAATGAAAATTAACTTAATACTTTACGAAACAAGAATTGCAATTGACTCATTGCAATGTTACATCTTCATCGGAATTATTGAAAGCCA
>NC_051397.1:34877126-34884626 GCF_015228065.2 Penaeus monodon | reverse complement strand
CTGATAAATTATGATAGATGGAACCGATTTCAGTTTCTTCTACGCAAAGGATTTCGTGATGATGTGGCCCAAAGGTCAGATTACTTCGGGATTTATTGGGATTTTCTTTTGTTTTTTCCCCTCATAGAATGTGATTCATGGTGCTGCTTGCGCTACAAGAGAACGATAGAAGAAATGGATTATGACCGAGATGATAAAAAAGTCGAGGTGTTGTTGTTGTTATTGTCATAAATAACATTTTAATTATAATAATAATCATTATAATGCTACTGATAATGATGATGATCACAGTTTTTTAAAGTTTTTACATATATATACATAATATATATATATATATATATATATATATATATATATATAATATACATAAGTGTGTGTGTATATGTATATATATGTGTGTGTGTGTGTGTATATATATATATATATCTATCTATCTATCTATCTATATACATATATACATATATATATACATATATATATCTATATACATATATACATATATATATATATATATTGAGAGAGAGAGAGAGAGAGAGCGATGCGCGCGTGCGCGCGTGTGTATGTGTGTGTGTGTTCTTACTGTTTCGTAGAAGGTGGGAAATAAAGAGTCCATTCTTCAGTCATAAAATTTTTACGAAGCTATTTATGCTTGCGAATGCCTGAGCCTCTCACACCGGTATCCCTCCCCCCCCTCCCCCTCCCCCTCTGAAGTATTAGAGTCACGTTCAACGTCTTTTAAACAGAATTTAAGTGCGCCATTTTCTGGGCCAATACACGTAGGAACATGCACTGACTTCCTTTAGTTTTAGTGCTTTCCGCTCTCTCTGTGTAACCTCTTTTGTAGCGCGCAGTTTATTGGATAACCTTTTGTAATGTTCTAGAGTTCTTTGTCGAAAAACTGCTTTATGGACTGCAAGAAAAAGATGCTCCTTTTCGCTTACATATGGATATGGAAAGGAGGTAAAGGAGAACAGTGGCAGCAATGATAGCGACAACTACAACAAATACAACAACAACTACAACAGCAACGACAACAACGATGACAACTACAACAACAACTACAACAACAACGACAACCACAACAACAATTACTACAACAACAACGTCAACCACAACAATAGTTACAACGACAACTACAACAACAACAACTACAACAACAACGTCAACCACAACAACAGTTACAACGACAACAACAACGACAACTACAGCAACGACCACAACAGTAACAACTACAACAACAACTATTGTTACAGTAACAGGAAATACTGCTACTACTGCTATATCATCGACAACAACGATTGCTACAATATCCATAACAAAAGCAAATAAAAACAACAACTGATTGTTGTTGTTGTTGACAGCAACAACAACAAGAATCAAGAAGAAAACATTGTACGTAGATCCCCCCCCCGCCCCCCTCCCACCACCGGACCGACCCGACCCGTGATAACAAAGAGAAAGAAAAATCCGAAAAGAAAATTAATAAACCCATTGATCAAGAGCCGCGCCAGAATATACATCACAATCAGCCATGAATTGCAGAGACGCTAACATTTTCCCTCGCTCGTAAACACGCACCCCCGGCCCTTCTCTCCCGACCAAAATGGCGGCCGAAGGTATCGCTTGTCGTATAATTTAAAATCAGATTAATTTAGAAACGCGGTCGCATTATGTTTTCCCGCGGACCCGACAAGAGAACTCTGAACATTAATGTTGATTAGCGGCACCTCAGGCGTCCGTAGCAAGTACAAGTAATGGAAGGGGCGGGTGTTTCTCATGGAAGAAGTTCATTTCTGGGATGATAAAATTTCGCCGAGAGACGGAAGTGAAAAGTGTTTGCGGGTTTGGGGTACATAAGGATGTGTACTGTGTGTGTAGACATATATTTATACCTATATATACATACATGCACAAATATATGCATATATATGCACACACACACACACACACACACACACACACACACACACACACACACACACACACACACACACACACACACACACACACACACACACACACACACACATATATATATATATTATATATATATATATATATATATATATATATATATATATATATATATTTGCTCTGTCTTCACCTAGAGACAAGATGTATTTTCAAATGTCTGTTTTCAATTTGATTTCTTCCTCTTCCTCTTTCTTTTTTATTCACTGTAAAAATATCTTTGCAATCTGGAAAATTAAATTTCGTAAACGCACACCTGAGCGATACATACATACATACATTCTTTCACACACACACATACAAAACACACACAGACAAACAAGCACACACACACACATAAACATACAAACACACACACATTGTTTAACTTTATCCGTGTGTCTCTCCCTCTCTGCTTGTATATGTGCTTGTACCAGTGTACAATGTAAGAAGACGCATTTTAAAACTTATTACCTTATATCTAACATAGATTCGTGCTGCCAGTACACATAAATTAACATTATGTGAACTTCATTAACTCCAGTACATATTAAATTGATTTAAACTCGCATTACCTTAAATCTAACATGGGTTTCCATCATTAACGGCAATACGTATTAATCAGATATTAACTCGGATTAACTCTAATCTAACACACCATTAGCCGCAATACGCATTGGCCAGATATTATTGCGTTTACCTTAGATCTAACACATCATTAATGGCAGGACACATTAACCCGCTACTAATTCGTATTACATAAACACAAATCGCATTAACCTGATATTATCTTGAATTAAATTAATTTTAACACATCATTAACCGCAGTACACATTAACCTGATATCAACCTAACACAAAATCGGGCTTCCAAATCATTAACTGCAGTACGCATTAATCTGATATCGAATTGCATTAACCCAAAATTAACCGTAATACACCTTAACTGGATATCAACTCGTATTACCTTAAACCTGACACAAAATCGGGGCTCCGCATCATTACCCGCAGTTCGCATTACTATTGCTAATTCGCTTTTAACTTAAACCGAACACGAATTCAGAATTCCATATCAATAAACGCAGTACGCATTAACCTGATATCAAATTGCATTGACACAAATCTAGCACAAAATCGGGCTTCCAAATCATTAACCGCAGTACGTATTAACCTGATATTAACTTGAATTAACTCAATTCCAACACATCATTAACCGCAGTACACGTGACCCTGACAATAACTCGCATTACCTTCAACCTAACACAACATCGGATCTCCGCATCATCACCCGCAGTCCACACTAACCCAGCCTCAACTTAACTCCTTCTAGCAAGCCCCAGGTAGAGCTCTAACAAGATACCTGATCTCCTTAGACTGAAATATCCCTCCCGTAGAGCTTAATTCCCCCGTGGATGTCTAAAGCAGACTCGCGCACGAAAGACATACAGTCTTTTCAGGCGTCAGCTCACCGCACAACTTCCTAATGAGACTAGGACATATTTTCTCCTCTTTTCTCTGGACATGGCATATTTTCTTCGTATTTTCGTCTAACTTTTCGGTCTTTTGTCTTCTTTACTTGATTTTTTTTGTGTGTGTTTGTTTGTGACTTGTTTTTATATCATTTTATTTTTTATCTATCTTGATTATTGTACTCGTCTTTTTTCATTTTTTCTTTTTTTTTTGTCTTTCCTGTACATTCTCTCTCTCTCTCTCTCTCTCTCTCTCTCTCTCTCTCTCTCTCTCTCTCTCTCTCTCTCTCTCTCTCTCTCTCTCTCTCTCTCTTACTCCCTCTCTCTCCCTCTCGAGTTTTCTCTCTTTTTCCTTTCGCTATTCGATATCTTTAAATCATGTTCTCATTTTTGAACCGAGACTATCCTTTCTTTTTTCTCTTTCTTTCTCTGTATCTTTTTTTCTCTTTTTTTCTCTATATCTTTTTTTCTTTCCCTTCTCTATCTTGAGACAATCTACACGCTCTCCCTTTCTCTCTCTCTCTCTCTCTCTCTCTCTCTCTCTCTCTCTCTCTCTCTCTCTCTCTCTCTCTCTCTCTCTCTCTCTCTCTCTCTCTCCCTTTCTCAATCTCTGTACATGGATTCATGGCTCATTTCCAAATGTTCTTTCTTACTTTTTTCTGCATCTCGTGAAATAATAAAGGGGCTAAATTATGTGTATATATATCTGTATCTATCTATGAATAAATAAATAAGTAAATATATATATATATATATATATATATATATATATATATATATATATATATATATATATATATATATATATATATATATAAGTGTATGTGTGTCTCTCTCTCTCACACACACACATACACGGACACACATACACACACATAGAGTCATTCTCTCTCTCTCTCTCTCTCTCTCTCTCTCTCTCTCTCTCTCTCTCTCTCTCTCTCTCTCTCTCTCTCTCTCTCTCTCTCTCTCTCTCTCTCTCTAAAGAAAGAAAGAAAGAAAGAAAGAAAAACACGAAGAAGACTCCTGTCCGAGGAAATGATGTGCAGGAATGAATTTTAAGCTTATGCAAGGTTTCTCCATTTTCTTTCGTACGCCAAAATGCCTGCGTTTTCTATGCAGGAAGATTGTATGAACTTTTTTCCTGTCATTCATGTTTCATGTGAATGCACCCTTGTTAGCGTTCTGGTGTTCACTGCCTGTCTGTCTGTCTGTCTGTCTCTGTCTGTCCGTTTTTGTTTCTGTCTCTGTCATTGCATCTGTCTTTTTTGTATCTTTCTCTCTCTTCTCTCTCTCTCTCTCTCTCTCTCTCTCTCTCTCTCTCTCTCTCTCTCTCTCTCTCTCTCTCTCTCTACCTCCCTCCCTCCCTCCCTCCCTCCCTCTCCCTCTCTCTCTCTCCCTCCCTCTACCACTTTCTCTCTCGTCGTTTATGATATACCCACTGGCTCTCCCCATGACGAGGGAATAAACAGTATTAGTTGACATTTCCTTGATGCTTCTACACCAACACATCGCCTTAACTTCGTACTCCACAGAATTTCTTTTCATGGTAGAGACTTGTGCATAATACATATCGTGTTTTCGTGTATATTTAGCGCACATATTACTTTTCTGTTGTACTGTAAAGTGTGTGTGTGTGTTTGTAATATGTGCCTGTACGATTATTGCAATAATTTTATATGCGGTCTGTATGTCTTTGGTTTTGCAGGCTGGCAATGTTTTGTAATATTTTGTTTTCGCATTAGTGTAACGGTAGTTTTTCTTTTTTCTTTTATTTTATCTTTTTTCTTTCTTTCTTTCTTCTTCTTCTTCTTCTTCTTCTTCTTATCATTATTATTATTATTATTATTATCATTATTATTATTATTATTATTATTATTATTATTTTGAGAATATAATGTTTCAGTTACATAGTATCTGAAGGATGCAATTAAAATTTAAAAGTTGCAAGGACAACATTCACTTAAGAAAAATAAAATCATGAAAAGCACAATGGGTATACGAAATAATTTGTAGTCTCTCTCTCTCTCTCTCTCTCTCTCTCTCTCTCTCTCTCTCTCTCTCTCTCTGCTCCATCTCCAACTCCTTTTTTCTCCCTCCTCTTCCTTTCTCCCTCTGTTCTTTCCTCCTTATCTGTCCACCCACCCCTCTCCCTCTTTCTCTTTCTCCCTACATACCCCAACCCTCTGTCTCTCCCTTCCTCCCTCCCTTCCTCCTTCCTCCCCTCATCTCTCTGCCCTACCTCCCACCCTCCCTCCTACCTTCCCTCCTTCTCTCCCTCCCACCGTCTTTCCTACCCTCCCTCTCTGCCTCCCTCAACCCCACCCTCCACCCCTCTCTGTCCTACCCTCTCTCCTACCCTCCCACCCTCATATCTTCCCTCCCTAGCTCCCTACCTCCCTCCTCCCTCTCGGTCACAACCCTCCCTCATCCACAGATATCTCATCCTTCTCATAATTCCTCCTGATCTGTCTCGCAAGCACAAGTAAGCTGATATCTCGATCCCATGGCTGTCTTGACGGGGAGGCTTCGCTTTACCTGTCACATGATACTGTGGGTTTGATGTGTTGCATGTGCGGCGGGAGATTGTGCAAAGTGGTTGGTGTATAGGTGTGTGTATGTGCGTGTGTTTGTTTGGGTGGATGTTTGTTTGTGTATATGTGTGTGTTTTGTGTGTGTTTTTGTGTGTGTGTCTCTGTTTGTTTGTTTGTGTTCGTTTGTTTGTGTGTGTGTGTGTTTGTTTAAATAGATAAACATATAGACAAGTCAACAGAAAATAGATAAACAGATAGACAAGTCAACAGGTATATAAATAATTAGACGATAGATATATATGACCAGGTAGATAGACAGACAGATAGATATATAAATAAATAAAAAATAGAAGGCATACAAATAGATGAAAGGATAAATAGATAGACAGGATGATAGACAGATAAACAGGGAGATAGACAGAGATGAAGAGATATAAATAGAGAGAAGAGAGATTGATTGATAGAAAGATAAATAGAAGAATATATAGATAGATGAAAAAATACATAGATAGACAGATAGATAATGAAATACTAAAAGCATATGATACGATGTACGATATCAAAATAAGGCAACACATTATTTATAACAAGCGAAACAACAGCAGTAAATCCAAAATTAATATATATGATAAACAATTAACTTTCACGTCTCATTTCATAACCAGAAAAAATATTCCAATAATTACAACAAACAATAGCGTAGAAAAAAAGATGAACAGGCATCATGCAGGCATTGAACGCAAGCAATTAAGGTCTGTCTCCATCAAAGAGAAATTTAGACCTTGAATTAACAAGTCATACCACACGGAGAAAATTCTCGGCATGACAAAGACATACGAAATGACGCAGGAAATCATTCTCAATGAAAAGGCTTTGTCTCAACGTCAATGAATGAAACGTGTGTGTGTCTTGTGTGTGTGCATATATACATACACACACACACACACACACACACACACACACACACACACACACACACACACACACACACACACACACACACATATATATATAAATATATATATATATATATATATATATATATATATATATATATATATATATCATACAGATAACTAACTATTATATGTTTAATGTTTATGTATGAATGTTTATACATAAGTTATAAGTAATTATAATATGAAAGGTTTTCGAGGAATATTTGCTATGTTTAGATATCTTATGAAACATGTTATTTCTTATTGTGACGATTTTTTTTTAACAGAATCTGATTTTTTGGGAATTTTGTTTATAGTTTATAGCAATAGCGTATGAATGAAGTAAATATGAAATAATAAATGTTCAACAAATAACTTTTCAATGAGATAAGAATCATCTTAAGGAAATGGAAGCCTAAACAGTTTCTGTACCCCTTCTTGTAAGTTAACCTGCTAAATGACAGCACCGTAGTAGTAATACTAGTAGTAAGTCAGCTATTTATGAATGTAGAAATAAACAAGTAGCGTAGAATCACATGTCGTCTAAAACAAGATAACTATGAGATTGAATATCAAATAATGTTGGATGGACGAACAATTAATCTACATGGAA
>NC_051397.1:34839626-34844626 GCF_015228065.2 Penaeus monodon | reverse complement strand
AAAGAGAGCAAGAAACAAAAATAAACAAAGAAAGGGGAAAAAAGACATGAAAGAAGAAAAGGAAGATAGAGTGGGAAGAGAAAGAGAGAGAGAGAGATGACGGAGAGAGATGCAAAGAGAGATTGGATGGATGAGAAGTGAGAGAGACCGAAGGATTGGGAGGTTAGAAGAGACGAGAGAGCGAAGAGAGAGAGTCACATCGAGAGATGGAGAGAAAGAAAAGAGGAGAAAAAGAGAGAGAGAGAGAGAGAAGAGAGAGAGAGAGAGAGAGAGCAGAGAGAGAGAGAGAGAGAGAAAGGAGAGAGGAAGAGAAGAAGAAAGGAAGAGAGACGAGGGACTAGAAAGAAGACAACGAGAAAGGAATCCACGAGAGAGGAGAGAGAGAGTGAGAGAGAGAGAAGAGGGAGAGAGAGAGAGAGAGAGAGAAGGAGACACGAAATGAGTAGTGAGGAGAGGGAGAGAGAGAGAGTTAGATGCAGAGGAAGAGATTGAGAGGTCAAAGAGAGTGGAGAGTGAGACGAGAGGGAGAGGGGAGGGGAGAGAGAGAGAGAGAAGAGATAGAGAGGCAGACAAACAGACAGACATGGAAAAAAAGCAAAAAGATAAAAAAGAAAAGAAAGGGGGAAAAATCGGCAAATGTGATCTGTTTTTTTCAAATTGCGAAACACTTACAGATTTTTTGCACAAGAGAAAAGTGATCACGGAGTGCCACTTTGTTGAGCGGTTTTTTTTTTAAGGCGAGAAATGTGGTGGGGACCTCGTTGAAAGAAAATTGCAACACGGCGGACACGGAAGAGGAGGAAAGCGGACGAGGAGAAAGAGAGACGAGGAGAAAGAGAGGATAGGTGAAGAGGAGATGAAGAGAGAGAGAGAGAGAGGAGAGGGAGAGAGAGGAGAGAGAGAGATGGATGAGACGCTGAGAGAGAGATGAGGGGAGAGGATGAAGATGGAGAGAGAGAGGGAAGAAGGTGAGAGAGAGAGGCGGGGAATTGGAAAGAAGAGAAGAGAGAGAAGAGGACCGAGAGAGAAGAGGACAAAAGAGGAGAGAGAGAGAGACGAGAGGAGAGCACGATTTGGAGAGATGAGAGGAGTGATGAAGCGAGAGAGAGAGGAGGAGGAGGAGGAGAGAACTAGAAAGAAGAGAAAGAGGAGGGAAAGGAAGGAGAGTGAAGAAATGGAGGTGAAGAGAGTGTAAAAAAGACGAAGTGTGATAGAGTGGAAGAGAAGAAAAGAAGGGGAGAGAGAGGGGAGGGGGAGGAGACTAGAAAGAAAGAGGGAAGAAGGAAAGAGAAGAGAGTAGATGTGAGAGAGATGAGAGAGATGAGGAGAGAGAAGAGAGAGAGAGGAGAGAGAGAGAAGAGTGAAGGAAAAAAGAAGAAGGGGAGCTCGAGTGTAGGATTAGAGAGGAAGAGTGAAGAAGGGAGAGAGAGAGGGTGATTTGTGAAGAAGAGAGGGAGAGGGGGGGAGAAAATGGAAAGAGAGAAAGAGAGAAGAGACGAGAGGAGAGAGAGAGAGAGGAGAGAGAGGGGATGAGAGAGAGAGAGAGAGAGAGGGAGAGAGTTGACGAGATGGAGAGAAAGAGGCAGGGGAGAGTGGTAGTCCATGGAGAAAGGAGAAGATGTGGAGGAGAGAGGAGAGAAGAGAAGAGATAAGAGGATGAGAGGAGAGAGCGGAGACGATGAACGCCGACGACGATGGAGAGAGAGAGAGAGAAGAGGAAGCGAGGAGACTAGAAAGAAGAAGAAAGAGGGAGAAAGAAAGGCGAGTGAAAGAAGGGAGCGTGGGGAAAGAGAGAGGGGAGGGGAAGGGGAAAAGGACTAGAAAAGAAGAGAAAAGAGATGAAGATGAGAGAGAGAGAGAGAGTGTGAGAGAGATGGAGATGGGAGATGCGAGAGAGGAGAAATGAGAGATAGAGAGATGGGATGAGAGAGAGAGAGAGCAGAGGAGGGAGCAGAGGAGAGTAGAAAAAGAGAAAGAGAAGACGAAGAGAGACGAGAGATGAGAGAAGACGGCGGGAGAAGATGAGAGTGATTGGAGTGAGCTGAGCGGACTCCGAGAGAGAGAGGGAGAGGAGTAGAGGAGGGGACCGGGAAGGAGAATGGGATGAGAGAGGAAAGAGAGAGGAGGAAGAGTGAGAGAGGAAGTGGGAGGGGGGACGAGGAGAGAGAGCGAAAGGGGAGAGGGGAGGGAGATGAGAGAGAGCGAGATGCGACGAGATGATAGAGAGATAAGACTAGACGAATCGAGGAGAGAGACGAGAGGACGAGGAGCGAGGGGGACGAGGAGGTAGCGGAGAGGAGATTACAGAGATGAGGAGAGAAGAGAGAGAGAGAGAGAGAAAGGGAGAGGAGATAATATGAGAAGACTGGGAGGGGAAATAGTGAAAGGAGATAAAGTGAGGAGAAAGAGAGATGATATTAAGAAAGGAGACAGAGAAAGAAGATAGAGAGGAAAGGGAGGAGAGACGGTAGAGAGAAAACATCCAGAGGAAAGAAGTGAAATAGAGAGTGGACAGACATAACAGACATAGCGAAGAGATAGAGAACGGAGAAAGGGAGAAGTGATAAAGATTAGGATAAGGAGAGAGCAGATAAAGCCAGGTGAAAAAGAGAGAGAGGAAACAGAGAGAGGAAATGGGAAGAGGAGTGGAGGTCCCGGACCCAACACCCCCCCTCCCCCCCTCTCGAACTCGCTTATTGGATATTAGCTATCTGGCGTCAGGTAAGTGGAGGGGGGGAGGGGAGAGATAGGGGGAGGAGGAAGCGAACGGCAAGGAGTGGGAGGTAATGAAGAGGAGAGAGGAAGAGAGGGAAGGAGAGGAAGAGGGAGCAGTTGAAGAGAGGTGTTGGAGGAAAGAGAAGGGTGGGGGGAGAAGGGAGAGAAGAAGAAGCAGGTGTAATGGCATAGGGGGAGATGGAGGGGGGGGGGAGGCTTAGTAGGTCAATGCAGTGCCAGGGAAATTGCGTTAGTCTTGTGTATGTCTGTGTGGTTTTGTTGTGCGTCGTGTTGTTGTGTAGTTGTTGTCTTGCTGTAGGGAGGTGTGTGTGTGTGTGTGTGGGTGTGGGTGTGGGTGTCTCCCCTTGTGTGTGGAGTATGGAGTATGTGTGTATGTGTGTGTGTGTGTGTGTGTGTGTGCCTGGGATTGTGTCGTGTGTGTGGTGATGTGTTACTGTTTTTTTTATGTGTCCGTTGAAGCTTTAAATATCTGATCGTTTGTAAAAGAAAAGAAAAGGAAAAGAAATCATAATAAAAGGATTTGTTTTTCAAATTTTCTAATGATATATATTTTTCCCTTCCTCTGTCTTGCCGTCTGAATCTAGAATTGAATTGAAGTTTAAAATATGATTGATGTCATAATGATGTTTTATGTCTCAGGATGATGGCGTCAAGTCACTTCCTGGTCATTCGTGGATAGATATGAGAAAGTTTTTCTTTTCGTTATTTGTCTTTTTGAGGAAATTAATGAACCACGTCCTGGGGAACGAACTATTTTGGGTGATTGTAATCATTTGAATATGATTTGCATCCACCATTTCGTGTCTGGTACGGTGCTTTTAAGAAATATAGGGTGGGCAGGATAGCTAGAGCGAGAGACGAGACGCTACGATATGCGATCAGGCGATAGATGTATTTGTGTGTGGGAGAAGGCGAGGAGAGAAGAGAGAGCCGTCTCCTAGCATCTAGCTATATCTGAGAGAGAAGAGAGAGTCTGAAAAGCATATGAAGATCAGAGATCAGAGAGAGATTTAGCAGATGAAGTCAGAGATCAGCGAGAGCCCTATGTGCTCTTCTATGTATCTAGACTCACCCCAAAAAAAAAAAGCGAGAGTAGAGTCTATACTCTCTCTCTCCGGAGATGCTCTATAGACGCATTGCATCTCGAGCGTAGCATGATAGAGCTATAGCAGCTAGCGCTGCTCTCTCTCTCTTCTCTCGCGCTCTCGTCTCTCTTGCCTCTCTCTCTCTGTCTGACTATAGCGATCGTCTCTACTCTCTTCTCTCTATCTCTCTCTCTCTCTCTTCTCTCTCTATCTCTTCTCCTAGCTCTCTTCTCTGCTAATCTCTCTGTATAGCCTATCTCTCTCTCTTCTCTCTCTCTCTCTCTCTCTCTCTCTCTTGTCTCCCCCCCCCTCTCTAAAACAACAGTACCAACAACAACCAACCAAACAAACAGACCGAAAAGAAAGAAAAAAGAAAAAAAAGGATAATAAAGAGAAGGAAAACGTATAGCATCGACCAAATTTCCTCCTGTGATCCGCTAAAGCCCAGAAATGTAGTCAATTAATTCACAAGTCCGTCCAAAATAGAGCCGAGTGGAATGAAATGGATAAAGTGAACCAGCATTTACCACACTTCTTTATTTATTCATTATTCATTTATTTTTTAAATGTCTGTTTATCGGATTTATTGTTTATTTATTTGTGTATTTCCTTGTTTCTTTATTTGCTTCAATGTTCGTTGGTTCATGTATTATTTTCCTTAATTGTACTTATATTTTTGTGCATCAGTTTTTTTCATCCTAGGTTCGTTGGGTTGCCAGTTTGTGAAATATTGCCAACTCCACAAAACCGACAGTAATTGTTGGTAATTTACAGTGAGTTGGATTTTTTTTTTTTTTTGTCTCTCCTTTTCTGTTTTAGAAAAGTGTTCCTTCGATCTCTATCTTATGTTTTCATTCTCCATTGATTTTCATTTCCTGTTCCGTTCGAGTCAATTCCCTTCACTGAAAAAAAAATTGATGTAAAAACATTCCGTGGGGTTTTTATTTAGCATTCAATTTGTATTGTTTACTTTTGAATAACAATCATGTTCTCTGTTTCTCTCTTTATTGAATTTTCCCAAACTATAAACCGTCCTTTTTGTAGAAAAAGAAAAGATGTATAGTGTTTTTTTTAAGATTCCCTTTAATATTTTTCAGCAGTCACCCCCCTTCCCCTTGGTATATAATATCTTTATATATATATATATTATATATATTATTTTATATATATATAAAATAT
>NC_051397.1:34824626-34832126 GCF_015228065.2 Penaeus monodon | reverse complement strand
TCTGTCTACCTACATGCCTGCCTGTCTTTCTCTATCTCCCTCTCTTTTTCTCCACTCTTAGGCCATCATGTCTATAGTTCATGTTTCACTTTCTCTTTGTCTACCTGTCTATTTCTCTCTTTCTGTATCTGCTTGTTTTTCTCTCTTGTTGTAGATGGGTTGCATCTACCACTTGTCTGGTGGTTTATCTCCTTGGGGTGTGTATGAGGGGGTGTGAGTGCCCACCGTATGGCTGGGTGCTGCAGGTGAAGTGGATTTCTACGTAGGAGCCAGCCGTAAAAGGTCTGGGCAGTCCTTGCGTTGCTGCTGCTTTGCTAAGGTGCTCTGAAGGATCGTGAGTTGCTGATCTCGATTCCGGATCTTGAAGCTTAAGTACACGGGAGCTGTATAAGCGGATAGGGAACGAAGAGAGCCAGCGATCTAGCCAGAGCCGTGAGGCGTCCGTGTCAACCAGTCGGGTCTCGGCAGTGTGTCGCAAGAAGCGCCTGCTGGTGAGAGAGCGAGAACGAGGCTGTTGGACATGGTGTAACCAAACTGGGAAGTATGGGGAGATGCAGGTTGTCGGTCGTGCTGTTACTCTCTCAATCTCTCTCTCTCTCTCTCTCTCTCTCTCTCTCTCTCTCTCTCTCTCTCTCTCTCTCTCTCTCTCTCTCTCTCTCTTCTCTCTCTCTCTCAGGCCATCATATTTATAGTTAACGTTTCACTTTCTCTTTGTCATGAGCTAAATAATTTTTTTTATTAATCCCCTGCATTGCATAAAGATTTCTGAATGAACGGGAAAATATATGCCGGAAAATAATAGTCGCTCCAAAAAAAATATAGGTAAAGAGTGAGAGAGAGGGAAATAGATCAGAGAGAGAAAGAGAGAGAGAGAGAGAGAGAGAGAGAGAGAGAGAGAGAGAGAGAGAGAGAGAGAGAGAGAGAGAGAGAGAGAGAGAGAGAGAGAGAGAGAGAAAGAGATATATATAAGGGAGAGAGAAAATAATGCACGTGCGTGTATAAATTTGAAAAATAGTCCGAATGTGTAAACGTATACATACATAATACAAGACAATAATGGAACGATGATAATAACTACTAAAAGCAATGCTACTAACAATTGTGGAAGGACGATGGCAATAATAATAAAGATAATGATAATCATCACTTGCTGTGATTTTCACTCCTAAACCCTCTGTGTTATGCTGTTATGCCATTACTCTTGTTTGTTAAAATCAAGCTTAAAATCATTCCCAGCCACAAAGACTATTTTGAGAAACCTAAATACGCGATCTCTGCAACAGAACCATGTAAACTTCTTATACTTTTGGAATTACCTCTAAATCTATATTTTTTGTTCTAAGAATTCTTATGTCTGTTTTTTTCCGTGGATATTTTGTAAAAATGAGGCATGATTTTCAAGTTTCAAGGTTTATTTGCCTCCACGTGCCAATGGAAGAGCGTTGTATGCACAGGAACGTGTTTTATAGGCATTGCCAAGTAGGATTCCACGTTCGGGCGATAAAACTAAGTGAATTTTCATGGCTTTATTGCAGGTTGGTGAGTCTCTCTCATTCCCTCACAATGTTTCTGGTCTGCCTCTCTGTTTATCTGTCTGTCTGGTTCTTCCTCTCTCTCTCTCTCTCGCTCTCTCGTATATATACACACACGTGTGCAAACAACATTATTCATATCAAGCATTGCAGAGTTAAAATGAACAAACGGTGCACAGTTCAAACTGTGTTAGCACGTTGTATATGTTCAATAAGAAATTTGCTGCTTGTGATTCTGTAACTATATCTTTCAACTTCTCGAATGGTTCTCCATTGGGTTTGGATCAGGGAAGTTCCTCTGGCCACTTTAACTCGCAAACATAATTTCTGGCGCTTTGTTTGTCTCGTACGCTGGATTGCCATTCATAGAAATCATGAATCTCATAGAAAAGGTGGTGGGTGTCTTTGCAAGTTCACGAAGCTGAGACTCATTCCTTATTTTCCCTTTGGTAGGAAAGTCTACCCTCATCGCCACGGAAAGCCATCTAAACTGTCACATTACCAGAAAGGTCTACACGACTTTCTTGGTGCACTACAACACCCATTTTTGTACGACTTTCTTGGAGATACGGACAAACCTGGAGGTCGATTTATCTGAAAAGGCAATTTTTAGTACATGCAGTCCACGTCTTACAAAATGCCACTGCTTATTCTCCGCGGTCTTCGAAGGGAGTGGTTCCTAGCAGCTAGGCGTTGAAGTAGGCCTGTAAACGTAGCAGAAACGTCCTTGTAACAATCCTTCTTCATGGCTGCAGCTGACGCGAAAGAGTTGTTCTCTCCCGTTTTACAACTTATCGCTCCCAGAGGACTTCTTCCTCCTGCTCCCTAACTTGCGGGCGGAAGTGGCACCGCGAGGGAGCTTGGCAGCCCCTTCTAGAGCTCCCTCGGTGAGACAGCACCGATTTCTTGTGATAAGTGCACGGTTGAAAGTCCTACTTTGATCTGATCATAGGAAAGACCTTCGTACCCTCGTCTTCCCATGGCAGTCCCTATAAGAAGCTGTATCCGTGACTAAAAGCTTAAACGAAAGTCTGTCAACATTAGGTTTATTCTTGAGTACTTCCGTACAGTTCTCTCTCTCTCTCTCTCTCTCTCTCTCTCTCTCTCTCTCTCTATATATATATATATATATATATATATATATATATATATATATATATATATATATGTGTGTGTGTGTGTGTGTGTGTGTGTGTGTGTGTGTGTGTGTGTGTGTGTGTGTGTGTGTGTGTGTGTGTGTGTGTGTGTGTGTGTGTGTGTGTGCGTGTGTACGTGTGTGAAATATATGCATCCCTTCCCAACACGTTGTACCCAACTCGTCGTGTACAAACAAAGCTACCACAGCTTACTTTAAAGTGTGCCAAACTTTTCCCTCGCGAACCCGATATACAAGCTAAACAGTAATTATAAAACATGTTAACCCCGCGTGCATCAAACGTTACGAGAATTCTTTAGACTACAGTTTCAGTCTGGAAAATGTCCTTAATTGCCTGTCTTCTTTGTATAATTCATTGAGAAAAATGTCTCTGGTGTTTTTTGTTGTTTGTTTGTTTGCTTGCTTTTGCTGAACATATGAAAGATGTCCAAGTAGAATTGTATGTTTCCATGCTAAAAAACAAGCAATTTCCATGGTTATCTTGCACAGCCTTCATTTTCTTTCATATGTTTCTCTTCTGCCTTTCTTTGTCTCTCTCTCTCTCTCTCTCTCTCTCTCTCCTCTCTCTCTCTCTCTCTCTCTCTCTCTCTCTCTCTCTTTCTCTCTCTCTCTCGCTCTCTCTCTCTCTCTCTCTCTCTCTCTCTCTCTTTCTCTCTCTCTCTCTCTCTCACTCCCGTTCTTTCTATCTATATGCTTATCTATCTGTCTATATATCTATCTATCTATCTATCTACTTATCTATCTATCTGTCTATTTGTTTATCTATCTATCTATCTACCAGTCTGTCTTTTAGATAATCAGTAGAATTTTTCTTGGATTTTCGATAAGATTTTCAGATGCACTAGAATTAACTTCAAACATTATTTGAAGTGTAGCCCCTCGCTGTTTAATCGCATAAGTATTAACGGAGGAATTAATTAAATCTTACAGTTTTAACCACAGAACTGCACAGAGAGAATGCACATCTTGTATCTTTAAGCCTTATAAAAATATTTGAAGCTTGATTCTTGCTGTGAGAATTCATTTCAGTTTCTTTGTCTTTCTCTCTCTTTCTCCACCTGTTTATCTCTATTTTTAATTCTCTGTCAGTCAGTCATTCATTCAGTCAGTTAGTCAGTTAATCAGTCAGTCAGGCAGGCAGGCAGGCAGGCAGGCAGGCAGGCAGGCAGGCAGGCAGTAAGGTAGGCAGGCAGGCAGGCAGGCAGGCAGGTAGTCAGTCAGTCAGTCAGTCAGTCAGTCAGCCAGTCAGTCAGCCAGTCAGTCAGCCAGTCAGTCAATTAGTCACTCTCTCTCTCCCTCTCTCTCTCTCTCTCTCTCTCTCTCTCTCTCTCTCCTCTCTCTCTCTTTCTCTTACCCGCTTTTTCTCATTTCTCTCCCTCTCATCCTTCTCTCTCTCTCTTCTCTCTCTCCTCTACTCTTCTCTATCTATATATATATATATATATATATATATATATATATATATATATATGTATATATCAATCAATAACGGTATGCTCATGTTTGAGCAGCCGTGGACCTCTCCACCATCCTTCGCCACTAAACTCATCTTACTGCTTTTCTTTCCACTTATACCACGACAGCCGCCAAATATCGTTTGATATTGTCGCTCAGTTTGTCTTCGGGTTTGCCTCTTCCTCTGTTTTCCTATCACCAGCCCTGTCAGCAAGTTTTTCTCAATACTTGTACTTCTCATTACATGACAATAAACTTTAATTTCCTCTTGTTCAAGATGTCCAACAGTCGGTCTTTACAAATTTATCTTTCTCTCAGCACTTATCATTCGTCCTTCTTCCTCTGTCCAGTAATACGCAGTACTCGTCTGTAAAACACCACATTTCAAAAACTATGATCTTTTTCTTGTCTATTCTACTCAACAACCCAACACTCAGAAACCATATGATGCAATTGGAAAACTATGAGTTCAATAACCTCAGCTGTCCGTAAGGTAATGCTTCGGTCTTTCCAGATGTTATTGAGAGCAATTGTGGCGCTTTGGCAATGGCTAATATTCTTTTTATCTCGGTGAATCATCATATGTATTAGTTAAAACAGCTCCCAAGATAAGTGAACTCTTTCACATTTTTCCACAATCATTCCATTGATTGTAAACATGTTCATCATTGTCATGCGTTATCTTTAAATCTTCATGATCTAGTTTTCTTGGCATTAAGAAAAAAGCCAGCCCTGTTCGCTTGCTCTTATCTTATCTAGTAGTTGTTGTAGTTCAGTGATACTGCTGGCAATCAAAAACTATATATCCCCCCCCCCGGCGGTACCTCAGATTTGATATTTGTATCCTCACATCCACAGTTCCTTCAAAATTCTCTAGAGCACACTCTAAATGTTTAGCAATATATATTAAAGAGGTGCGGAGACAGATGCAACCCTGTCGTAACCCTTGTTGACTAGAACCATTCTGTTAACCCATAAGTGGTCGTACAGCTGCTTGTTGTTGGTCATCACAAGGCTTTTATAATGGATGATGGTTTGGGAAACTTCATATCGTACATGTTATTCCAGAGGAATCGTGATCACCGAGTATCAAAAGCTTTCACAGAATCGATGAAACAAGGTATAGGTCTTTTTGATGTTCTCTGTTTTTCTCTATGGATCATTTAAGTTTCGAATCTGTTTCTGGTACCTTTTCCAGGGCGAAAACCCGCTGTTCGTCTGCAATTTCCTCTCTTAACTTCAACTCATTTTTCAAGCAATTTAATTTTCAACAAAATTTTGCTGCTAGTGACTTATTAAGGCAATTGTTCCTATTATTGTTGCATTTGGAAGTGCGTCACCCTTTTTAAGGTATGGGAGTAAAGAATGATTTTCAACCCAGTTTCTGACATTTCTTTCATTCCATATTTTGTACAGAGTTTGAGAGAAGTATTCACCACTTTCGCCAGCATTCTTAATTAGTTCTGCTGTTATTTCATCTATTCCGGGGCTCTTGTTATTCCTTTACTTCTTTATGGCTTTCTATAACTTCGTCAGCAGTGGCGGTGGGTTCTCTCCATCGCTGTCATTGCGTCTAATTAATGTTGTTGTTAGATTTTTATTCTTTTGTATAAGTTGGAACAATAGGAATTCCATTATCTTTGACTTCTTTTCCCTCACATAAAACAAAGTCCATCTTCCAGTTTTTGAGAGTGTCATTGTAGGTTTAAATTTCGTTGTGATGTTTCGTACTCATGGTAGAGTTCTTAGTTGTCTTATTGATAAGAACAGTTTTCAATTCTCTGGCAATGTCATTTAAATATTTTTCCTTATCTTGGTCGCAATAATCTTTGAATTTTTGTATTTTGTTTTTTTGTAAATACTTTTTCAACTGGATTATTGATACCTTTTTATTTTAGGCATCTTTTGTTTCAATTTCACTTAGTGTATTTTCAGATATCCAGGGGAATTAGGGTCTTTTTCTTTTTGGCGATAGTTTCATTAAGCAGGCTCAGCAAGAGTTCTTTTCCTTCTCTCCCACAACTCATTTGGTGTTCATCATCCTTCACACATTGATTGAGATTTCAAAATTGTTTGACACTTGCAATTTGTACTTGTTAAAGAGTTTTGTTAGTCGAGGCTTTAGAGGGGGTGTGGACGCTCCATCCTTTTTGAGTCTTATTTTAAAGGTCGATAGTAGTAGTTGGTGGTCACTGTTGCAGTCGGGGCACCAGGTCTTGTTTTGGAATTTTTTTATGACAACTCTTCCATTTTGTTTCAGCACAATGTAGTCAATGTGGTTGCGCTGTTCTTTGGTCGCTGTAAAACCACGTGTACAAAGTGTCTGGGTGTGTTGGAACAGTATTGGCTCTAACTAAATAGTTGTTACTACAGAATTCATAAAATCTTACCTCTTTCTTTATATCTCCAAGGCGAATTTCGAATTTTCCACAGGTGTAATTTTTTAGAGTATTTTTTCCTACTTTGGGTTGAGGTACTCCATGGATTATTTTTAATCTCTGTTAGGGATTGTGTCTAAGTATTCTTGGAGCGAGTATAAAAAAATTCCATGTCTTCATCACTTGCAATAGTGGTTGGTGCGTAGCATTGTATAATACTCATATTATGAGGTTTTTGCTGTATCTGACTTTTAAATGCGATATTTATTGGGCTGTACCCAATTAGTGCATTTGCAGTTTTTTTCGTGAGAATCATAGCAAACTCCGTGGACTATATTTCCTTCTTCTTTTTCCAGAAAAAAGAACGGTCTTGTGTTCTTTAGTTTTGAAACTTCCATTACTTTTGTCCAATTGTCTCACTGAATTCCTATGTATTTGAAGTTGTATACTACCATTTCGTTACAGACAGATGTAAATTTACCCATCTCTTTCATTTCCTTACGTTCCACGTTCCGATTTTTTAATGGTTTCTTAATGGACCTGTTTTCTTTATCTTCTTTGTCTTCAGATGATGTTTAAACATTGTCCAGCTGGTTGCCCACTAACTAACGCGCCCCTTGATAACCCACGCGACGGCATGTGGTATGGAATTGTCGTTTCTGTCTATAATTTAAGCATTGGTGTAGAGTTTGTCAGGAGGAAAATAAAAAAAGTTGAGTGGATCCCCAGGCTCCTTCTCAAACTCGCAGTTCCAACAATTAGGAGAAACTATCTCTGCCGATTTTAAAACAGTATATGTATATATAATATATATATATAGATCTATATTATATATATAAAATATATTATGTATATATATATATGTGTATATATATTAATATATAATATATATATATATATATATAATATTATTAATCTATGTGTTGTGTGTGTGTGTGTGTGTGTGTGTGTGGTGTGTGGTGTGTGTCGGTTGTGTGTA
>NC_051397.1:34817126-34819626 GCF_015228065.2 Penaeus monodon | reverse complement strand
ATTTAATTCCCTCTATAAAAAAAGGGAAAAAAGGGGGGGGGGGCGTGTAATGTAATACCAACCCTTTGATACTGAAGCAAAAGGGAACTGAATACTCGCTCTCTGAAATTACTGAAATACTGAACCAGAAGGCTGTAGGAAAGAGGTTCAAGGATTCGTGACTGATGTTTGAGTATATTTAGAAAAGCTGTTATGTAAGTGATGTCATAGTCGATAATGATGAAGTTGGCGATGGTAATAATGATGGGATGATGATAATAACGCTAATAATTACAATGATAATGGCAATAATAATAACGCTAATAATGACAATAATAATGACAAAAATAATAATAATAATAATAATAATAATAACAATAATGATAATAATAATAATAAAAGTAATAGTAATAATAATAGTAATAATGATAATAATTGTTATTGTATTATGAATACTATACTAAAAATAACAACTGATAATAATAAAAATACTATGACAACTACTATGCCTGATGCTAAAACTACTACTGTGATTACTTACTCTTCTGCTATTGTTGATGAAAAATTGATAATGATAATAATAATGATCATAATAAGGATAATGATAATAAGGATTTTTTTAAATAATAACAATAATGATAATGATAATGATAATGATAATAATGGTAATGATAATAATGATAATTATAGCAATAATAATAATGAAAATACTACAACTAATAATAACAATAATAGGAACAACAACAACAACAATAATAATAATATATAATAATAATAATAGTAATAACAATAATGATGATAATTATAATGGTAAGGATGATGATGATGATGATGATGATGATGATGATGATGATGATGAGGAGGAGGAGGAGGAAAATGATGGTAATGATAATACTAATAATAATTATGATGATAATAATGATAATAATAGCAATGATAATAACAATAAGAATAAGAATGATAAGAATAGGAATGACGATAATAGAAATAATAATAATACTGATAATACTGATAATGATGATGATAATAATAAAAAAAAAAAAAAATAATAATAATAATAATAATAACAATAATAATAATAACAATAATAATAATAATGATAATAATAATAATAATAATAATAATAATAATAATAATAAAAAATAATAATAATGATAATAAGAGGCAGAATGATAATGGTGCTTAAGATAATAATAAAAGTAATAATAAAAATCACTTTGATAATAATAATAAGAGTAATAGCAACGACAATGTTAAAATATAATTATAATAATAAAACAATAATAATAATAATAATATTAATAACAATAATAATGATAATAAGATTAAGAATAATAACAAGAGCAATAACAATAACAATAACGAAGATAACAAGATCATCAAGTGAACAATAACGAATATAAAAATAATAACTGAAACAGCAACAGGCTTACTTCTCACTTTTCCCTCTATACGGATCAGGTTAAATTAACCTGATCCACGAAGAGAGAGGTAAGCCTGTACCTCAGTCAAACATTATCCTGGAACAACAAAGGCGCTGTGATTTGTGCAATGTTGCGTGTTAATTTGTAACATACAATTTTTTTTCCCCTTTCCCCAATCACTTTCGGAGCACGTTCCGAGCGCTATTTCGGAAATTAGTTAACGAACCTAAATCGCGCTGCTTCGAAGCTTCGACCATTCTCTGACAATAGTTTCCGCGTCAGAGCTCCATCCAGTCTTCTGCCCGGACGCCGTAATAAGATTGTAAAGTGTAATGGTCATATGTGCACAAGGATCATTACGTATGAAATGGTTTCCCCTACGAGGTTTAATGTCATGAAATGCAACTGGATCGTTCTCAAAGCAGAAGCAGGATATTGTAAAGAACGGCATTTCACGCCTCGCTTGAGTGAATCACTGGCCTGTTGTGCAATAACGTGTTGCAATAACATGTCCGTGATGAGATCAAAGGATGTGTGTGATCAGATATACAAAAGATGAAATAAAAGAGAATTTAGCTGAGTCCGCCCTTCCTGTCGTTTGAAATGTAGATCAAACGTCTATCTTCATCGTTGCGGAAAAATTCGCAGCGTAATGCAATATCTGGCAACGATATCTAAGTTATATTTATGTAGGGAAAAAGATTGACTTTTTTTCTTTATATATAGAATACGCCACGAAAATGTATGAGGTATTACTTTCACAGAAGCAAATTTGGCAAGAGAAGAGAAAAATTCAGGATTGGAAAACTGTGGAAAATGATAATGGAAATAAAGAATTGAATAGATGAAATGAATAAAGGTAATAGAAACTCCGGAATTAAGCAATAAAAAAAGAAATGAGAGAGAAAATTAAAGAAAATAATCAGAGACATAAAACGATTAACGATAGTAATACTGCTATAGCTAATAACACACAAAAAAAATCAAATGCAGCGTACGAAGAGAAATGAAACTGAATGACAATAAAACACAAATAGAAAAAAAAAAAAATAGTATAAAGTGTAGATAGAGAAGCAAAATCTATACGACCCAATGAT
>NC_051397.1:34792126-34799626 GCF_015228065.2 Penaeus monodon | reverse complement strand
TTTTTGTGTGATTGTTTCCTTTAATATTACTGTAATTATGATCAATAGTGTCATCAACAGGATTATTATTCTTATTATCTTTATCACTATCAGTATTATCAATATAATTTTTCTTTATTATTATTATTATTATTATTATTATTATTATTATCATTATTACTTTTATTACTATTACTACAACTACTACTACTCTTGTTATTGTTATTTTTTGTCATTATTATTATATTTATTATTACTACCACTACTACTATTACCATCATCATTATATTAATATCAATATTACTGATACTTTTATAATTTTTTTTTTTATTATTATTATTGTTATTATTATTTATTATTATTATTATTATTATTATTATTATTATTATTATTATTATTATTGTTATTATTATTATTATAATGATAATTATAATTATTATAATTTTCTTTATTATTGCTATTATTATTATTATAATTAAAGTTATTATTACTATTGTTGTTATTGTTATTATGATTATTAGCACTATCACCATCATTGTCATCATCATCATCATTGACAATTCTTATCATTACCATTATTATTCTTGTCTTTATTGACATTACCACCATTGTTGTTATTACAATCATTATCATTATTTTCTTTCCTGATTCCATTATCCGTGAATAGTTACATAAAACATTGCAGAAATAACGAAACAAAATTGATCGTACAGTATTTTTCTTTGTATATCTTATGAAGGCAGTATATCACCCTATTGTGTTAATAATTATTGTGATGCAAATGATACTGATATTGGTGATAGTAATCAATGACGGGGATGGATTAGATTTTGATAATGATATCAAATAATAATGGTACTTTTGATGAAGACAACAATTATGACAAGAATACATACGATACTGGGATATATTACATAATACTAAATGATAAGGATACTCTTGTTACTATTAAAAATGACAAGAGCATTAAGAGAAAAAACGCTGATAAAGTTTCAAATTTTTTTTTTAAATGATAAAAAGTGGAAATGATTATCAAAATAAATATAAAGAGGCTATTGATGGTGTAATCAGTATTGGTCACAATATTTGAAATAACAACTATAGTAACGATATGAAATAGTAATAAATAATGATAATGATGATGTTAATAGCAATGATTATAATAATGAAGATAATGATAATGATAATGAAGATAATAATAATAATGATAATAATGATAATAATAACAATAATAGTAATAAAAATAATAATAATAATAATAATAATAATAAGAAATATAATATTTATAACAATACCTGTAATAACAATAATAGTAATTACTATGATAATAATAATATAATGATGATAATAATAATAATAGTAATAATAACGATAATAATAATAATAATAATGATAATAAATATAATAATAACAATGATAAAGCTAATAATAATGGTAACAATAATAATAATAATAATAATAATAATAATAATAATAATAATAATAATAATAATAATAATAATAATAATAATAATGATAATGATAACAATAACAATAACATCAATAATGATGATAACAACAATTATGATTAATATCATTATTAACATTATAGTTTTCACTATCACTATCATAAATATAAATATTATCATTATTAGCGTTGTCATGCTATTCTTGTTATAATTCTTATTATCAATGTTGTTATTATTGTTGTTGTTATTACTAATACCATTGTTATTATTATAATTATCCTTATTATTTTCATTATTGTTGTTGGTGTTATTATTATCATTATTATTATTATTATTATTATTATTATTATTATCATGATCATTATTATTTTCATAATAATATATTATTATTATTATTATTATTATTATTATTATTATTATTATTATTATTGTTATCATTATCATTATTATTATTATTATTATTATTATTATTATTATTATTATTATTATCAAAGTCATAAAATGATGATAATAATATGATGATAATGATTATAATAATGATATTCATAATGATGGTAATGATAATAATAACAAAAATTATAATAATGATAATGAAAAGATGTGAAAACAACAATGTTAATTGTAATAATAGTGATAATAAAAATAATGATATTGTGATAATATTGATAACAGTAGCAATAACAATGATAATGAATCTGTTTATTACGGTTTTGTCATCATTACCATTTTTCTCTCTTATCATTAGTAAATTTGATAATGATAATAATAATACTAATGATAATAATAATAATGATCATGATTATAATAGTAATAATGATAATAAAGATATTATTAATAATAATAACGATAATAATAATAATAATAATAATAATAATAATTAAAATAATAATAATAATAATAATAATAATAATAATAATAATAATAATAATAATAATAATAATAATTACAATAATAATAATAATAATAATAATAATAATAATAATAATAATATTAATATTAATAATAATAGAAATTATTATTGCTATTATCATTATTATTATTATCTCTATTATTATTATTATTATTATTATTATTATTATTATTATTATTATTATTATTATTATTATTATCATTATTATTATTATTATTATTATTATCATTATTATTATTATTATTATTATTATGATATGATAAAAATAAAAGTAATGATATTAACAACAGCAACAACAACAACAATACTAATAATAATAATAAAAAAAAAAATAATAATAGTAGTAGTAATAATAATAATAATAATAATAATAATAATAATAATAATGATAATGATAACGGTATTGACAATATCATAAAATTAATAAAGAAATCAATTATAAAGATAATGGTAATAATCGTTATTATTATCTTTTTTATTATTATTATCGCTGTTAGTATCATTATTGTTATTGCTTCCATTATTATCATTATTACTACTACTATTATTATTTTTGTTAGCATTATCATTATTATTATCTTTATTATTAAAAGATTAATTAGTAATTCTAATATTATTATAATAGCAGTAACAATATTAACAACAAAGGCAACATCAACAACAACAATAATGAAAACAATAATAAAAGTGTGAGTAATAGTAATGAGGATAATAGGTAATAATAATGATATTAATAATACTGATAGATATTGAATTAATAGTAATAATAACAATGATTATGATGATGATATTGATGACTATAATAATAAAAAATAATAAAGGATTATTAATAATAATGAGAGTAAAAATAATAATAATAATAATAATAAGAACAACAACAACAACAACAAAGCAACAACAACAACAACGGCAATCTAACAATAATCAAACAACAATGAAAATAAGAATAACAATAACAACAACAACAGCAACAATGGTATTAATAGTAAAGATAATAATAATGAGAGTAATAATGATAATGAAAAGGGTAATAGGGATGATAATGATAGTAATGATACAAGCAGATTGTTTTAATCAGAATGATAATTATGAGTAATACTAATAATGAAATTGATGAAGATAAATAATAATGATAATAATAACAACTGTAATGATCATTATAATGTGATATAATGATCGATAATTAAATTAATACAGTGATAATAATAGTAGTAGTAGTAGTAGTAGTAGTAGTATAATAGTAGTAACTTTAATGAAAATTATGATTTTAAGGAGAGTAAAAACAGTAAAAAAGGGATTAATGAGGATAATAAAAAGATAAATAATAATTTTCATCATAATCGGTATAAAAAATGGTGATAATAATAATAAAAATGATATTAATGATAATAATAATAAGTATTATAATAATAATAAAACGAAGGAGAAGTAGAAATTGATCATAATTATTACTCCTGTAATTATGAGAATGATAATAATAATAGTAATGATAATATTAATGATGGTGATAACGATGATAACGATAATGTTAATGCTCATGGTGATAATAATTAAGATATTAATAATAACAGTAATGATAATAACAATAGTAATGATAACAATGATAATAGTAATAATAATAGGAAATAGAATAGGAATTATACTGATAACAACAACAACGAAAATAGTAATAATAACAGTAATAATAATATTAATAATAATAATGATAATGATAATTATAATAATAGTAGCAATTTAATAATGATAATAATAATAGCAGCAATTTAATAGTAATAATAATAATAAAAAAACATAAATAAATAATAATAATAATAATAATGATAATAATAATAATAATAATGTCGTTATTATTATCATCATTATTATTACAACAACAACAACAAAACAACAATATCAATAATAACAATAATAATAATAATAATAACAATGATAAAAAAAATAATAATAATAATGATAATAATAATAATAATGATAATAATAATAATAATAATAATAATAATAATAATAATAATAATAATAATAATAATAAAAATAAGGATAATAACTGATAATGATAAAAACAATGATAATAACAATAATGATAAGATTAATAATGACAGAAATAGCAATAATAAGAATAATAAAATTAATATTCATGATAACAGTAGCAACGACAACAACAACAACAACAACAATAATAATAATAATAATAATAATAATAATAATAATAATAATAATGATAATAATAATAATAACGATAATAATAATAGTAATAATAATAATTTGTTATAATAATAACAATGATGATAATAATAATAATAATAATAATAATGATAATAAAACAACAACAACAACAATAATAATAATAATAATAACAACAATGATAATAATAATAATTATTATTATTATTATTATTATTGTTATTATTATTATCATTATTATTATTATTATTATTATCATCATCATTGTTATTTTTATAACAAATTATTATTATCATTATCATTATTTATTATTATTATTATTATTATTATCATTATTATCATTATCGTTATTATTATTATTATTATTATTATTATTACTATTATTATCATCATCATCATCATCATCATCATCATCATCATCATCATCATCATCATCATCATCATCATCATCATCATCATCATCATCATCATCATCATCATCATTATTATCATTGTTATTATTATCAATAATAATTTTAATAAATATAAAAAACGATAATAACGACAATAAATATAATGATAATATCAATGCAAATGATGCATAAAAATAAAAACAATAATGGGAGCAATTAGAATAAGCAATATGATAATAATAACAATAATGATAATAATAATCACAATTATAACAATAATTATAAATGTAATAATAAAAATAGCAATGATAATGACGATAATAATGACGAAAGTAATGGTAATAGAAAATATGGCAATAATGATGATAATAAGATCACGTATTCTATGAAAAATAGTAGCGACAGTAATTAAATAGTTATCAGTAATCTTGCTGTTATTATCATTATTGATGTTGTCATTAACATAGTTGTTATCATAAAATTATAATCAACATTATCATCTGAAATTATTATATTTTTATCAGTATCTTCATAGTATCATGCTCCTTATTATTATTATTGTTGTTGTTGTTATTATTATTATTAGTAGTAGTAGTAGTAGTAGTATCATTATCATTATTATCATTATTATTATCATTACTTTGATAATCATTATCATTATACCTACTACTATGACTTTTATTGTCATTATCATCATTATTACTATTGTCATAATTATTGTCATCATCTTCATTACTATTATAATCATTATTATTATTTCTATTATTATTATTATTATCATCATTACTATTAGTAGTAGTAGTAGTAGTAGTAGTAGTAGTAGTAGTAGTAGTAGTATTTCCACTAGTATCATTTCTATCATTATTATAATTTTCATCATTATGGCCAATACTATTACTAATATCATTATAATCACTCATTATTATTGTCATCACTATAACTACTATTATCAATATCCTGATCATTATTATCATCATTATTATTATCGGTGTCATTAGTCTGGTCATTATAATTATCAAGTTTATTATTATTGCTGTTACCATCGTAATTATTATTAATATCATTCTCATTATCATTACTATTGGTATTTCTATTACCATCATTATGTATAATTTTCATCATTACTATCGCTGTCTTTAGTACTATCATGGATATCATTATAATTATCAGAACCATATCCACTATCACTATCATAACTATTCTTATCGGCAATTTTAACCTTTTGTAGTTTTAAAAATTATACAATTTTCTATTATTCTCCAAGCATGTTTCATTATTATCATGAATACCATTTCATTTATCATTATCACTATATTGCATTTTGTTCAGATATCACATATTCTACTCTGTGGCCGCATGTTTTTTAGTACTTTATAAGAAATCACATCGTAAGTGTTTGCTTTTATCAGCTTCGTTGTTTTCAGTTGTTAAAATAATTAACATGATCTTAATTGTTATTTTGTTTTAATTCTAATGGAATAATCATGGCAGTAAGTGGTTCTCCATTCTTTTTTAATCTAATTTTTCTATTTCATACATTATATTTATCCTTAACTTTGAAGGAATAAAAAGAATCTGCGTCGGTAATCATCTCTCCTAATTCTATAATTATCATGATTACCGTAAGAACATGGCTATGATAACAATATTGCCTACCCTGTTAAATATGATTGTATTGGACCTCAAATCACTTTATTTATCACAATTTTCTTTAATTACCTCAAGGACTATCCACTTGCGATGATTATTAGTACAACTTCTGCGTTTATGATCACGTAAGTGTATCATACTCGTGTTTGTGTGTGCGTGTAGAATAGATACGGATGAGAAGGAATAACTTCACGGAACAGGAGCGCAATTTTGACTTTTCACTGATACAATTTTCATACGAATTATATAAGGAATTTTGATAAGGAAATAACACTGAATAACAGTTTCTTTCTCTTTCTTTTTGATATCAAAACCCGTCAATTAGATTATCTTACTCTGTAAAGTTATTAGTTCTCACATTCACATCTTTTGTACATTTCTCACAATGAACCCTTGTGTGTGTATTATAAATGCTCTTCCGCAACCCCACCCCAACCCCCGCCTCCGCTACAAGATATTATAAAAAAAATTCCTCTCCATTTTTTTATCAAATCTAGATTAGAATTGAGGCGTGATAATCATAAAAAGGATTGCAGTCTGAAAGGTCACATGAGCCAAGTTTAGATACAGTGTTTTTGTTGAATATAAAGACTAGAGCTCTTTGGTAACCAGGCGTTTTCGTGCTGTCGTAATGGCTTTAATGACGAATAATAAAAAGAGCAGAAACAAATGCATCTGTTTCGTTATTATAACCTTATATTATTATCGATATTTTCCTCGTAAATTATGGTGATGGACACTGCTCTCCTGTGAGTCGATAATAGTTGTCAAGTGACACCATAAACGTTAGATTCATAGGCCTATTCCAAGGCTATTAGGAAGAAGAGGCATGGGAAAGATATGAACACAATGCCTACACTAATGCTGGCATGGATACTTACCCCACAACCCTCACCCCTATACCCAGCCCTTGTAAACCCCCACCCTCCTCCTCCCCCATG
>NC_051397.1:34764254-34766754 GCF_015228065.2 Penaeus monodon | reverse complement strand
TATTTATTTATTTATTTATATTTTTGTCTATTTTTTGGCAAGAAATTCTTTTCTTCTTATTCCTACGAACACATTATTTTTTTTTTTTTTCTTTTTTTAGTTGCAAGCATTTAGCTGCAAGTAGCGTAAGTGGGTCAAATGCACAAGTGTTGCGTTTGATAAATCTTGAGGGATTAACCAGCAAGACGGGGACTCAAGTGACAAAATACACGTGTCTATACGAGCCAGAGTCAACAAATTTTCTTAATGTTAGTACCATCACGCCATAACCCTCGGAGGCATTCACGAAAGGAGAATTACTGAAAGAAAAGAGAGAGCGAGCGAGCGACAGAGAGAGAGAGAGCGAGAGTGAGAGTGAGAGAGAGAGAGAGAGAGAGAGAGAGAGAGAGAGAGAGAGAGAGAGGAGAGAGAGAGAGAGAGAGAGAGAGAGAGAGAGAGAGAGAGAGAGAGAGAGAGAGAGAGAGACCGAGAGACCGAGAGAGAGACCGACTGAGACCGAGGAAGACCGAGTGAGACCAAGATAATGCCTTTATATCTGATCCTCTATCTGGTCGCGACGCCATGAGGACAGTCCCCCGATTCTCTCACAAGTCGTGACTGACCGCCGCCACTTCTCATGTACAAAGAGACTCTTGGCGACATTAAAGCATCCGAAATCGCGCCCCGGAGTCTAATCCAGTGTGTATGGGCGGGGCTAAAGGGGCGTAAATCCTGGGCGGGGTTATTATTTAAAGGGCCAGAGGGATATACGTGTGATATATCCACGGAAGAAAGCTAGGGGTGTGCTGATTTACTCTTAATGAGGGGAGAGGACAGAGGGGGGCGAGGAATGAGTAAGGAGAGAAAGTATTTACGAAAGTTATGTTGAGGATGAATGGATAACGAAGACCTGACGGGGAAGAGGATAAATACGTTATAGAAAGAGATAAATTTAGGATGCAGGAGAAACAAAAAAACAAACAAACGAAGGAACCGATCAATACCAAAAACAAAAAAGGATAAAAAAGGAAGAAAGATAGAAATAACCCACAGTTTTCACACGAAAGAAGGCACCAGTGATGATCCGAAAAAAAAAAAAAAAAAATTCTCGGTCTCTTTGTCTCCGCGAGTATCCGTACGACTAAACTATCTCATTATCACAAGATTATGTTTATTGAAGTAATTTGCATGAGATTACGAAAGTTCCGTATTGAGCTGTGGTTTGTGGACGTGCCCATTCTGTCCCGAGGAGGGGGTGGGGGAAGAAGGGGGGGGAGGGGGTGCTCCGGGATTCAATTTAGCGTGATGGTGGGAACAAGGGGGGGGGGGGGGGTGCGCGCTCTGGAAAAGGGAAGGCTATTCGAAATGATGTCTCTTGGAAGTAGGAGAGATAGGGGGACAAACAAGGGATAAATGGAGAAAAAAACAAGGGATATGAAAGAGATAGAAAAAGAAGAGAGAGAGAGAGAGAGAGAGAGAGGAGAGAGAGAGAGAGAGAGAGAGAGAGAGAGAAGAGAGAGAGAGAGAAGCGCGGGGGGGTAAGAGAAGAGAGAGAGAGAGCGAGAAGAGAGAGAGAGAGAGAGAGAGAGAGAGAGAGAGAGGCGAGAGAGAGAGAGAGAGAGAGAGAGAGAGAGAGAGAGGAGAGAGAGAGAGAGAGAGGGAGAGAGAGAGAGAGAGAGAGAGAGAGAGAGAGAGAGAGGAGAGAGAGAGAGAGAGAGAGAGAGAGAGAGAGAGAGAAGAGGAGGAAGACAAGAGAGAAGAGAGAGAGAGAGAGGGGAAGGTGAGAAAGAGGAGGAGGTAGAGATGGAGAGAGAGAGAGAGAGAGAGAGAGGGGGGTGGGGGGGAGGAGACAGAAAGAGAGACAGAGTACCCAGCAAGACAGAGAGAGAGAGGAGGAAGATACAACAAGAAAGAAAGAGTATAAAATCCTCAATTAATGTCCAGCAAAACTTCTCCTCCAGCCAGATCTTCTCCAAGGCAGAAGCTAAGATGATTTAAAACACAACAAACACCGGGGCCTAGGAAGTTAGACAGCATCAATCACTGACACGGAATAAGAAATAGTTTACATTACCACACTTTCTCCCCCATCCACGATATTCCTTGCAAGGCCCTTTCGCTTTCTTCTCCTCTATCTATCGTGATGGATGACCGTCTTACACAAAACCTCCAGTTAAAGGGTTGGTTTTCCCCCGGTATCAGGGCGGGAGCGTCCTCGGATGCGTTTTTCTCGGGGGGGAAGTGCTCCAAAGTTTCAAGGTGGTATTTGAAGTTTGCAAGACATATTCAAGAACCGAGAACCGAGAGGTATCCAGACAAAGGTAAAAAAACAATAGCAAACTCCCGGCGACATGAGGGGTAACATGATTGTGGTACTGTGGGGCATGCATTTCACCGTAACCTATTTAAACGAAAAACCCAAGGGATGTATCCTAATTTCCACATGTTTTAAAGAAGGGTGCAATGTACTACAAGCGCTGCGAGAGATATTGAAGCTTGGTTGTTGCAAGAGTTAACATGC
>NC_051397.1:34751754-34754254 GCF_015228065.2 Penaeus monodon | reverse complement strand
CTCCTTTTCTTTTCTCAATCCTTCACTTTGTCTCTCTCTCTCTCTCCTTCTCTCTCTTCCATGTCTCTCGCTCTCCTTTTCTTTTCTCTATCCCTTCAATTTGTATTTTCCGCCCTCCCTTTCTCTCTCTCTCTCTCTCTCTCTCTCTCCTCTCTCTCCTTCTCTCTCTCCTTTCCCCCCTCTCTCTCTCCCTCTCTCTCTCTCTCTCGCTCTCCCCCCCTCTCTCTCTCTCTCAAAATCAAACAGACAGTATGTCACACCAAGAATATCCATTGCAACACATGGAATCAAAACCAAACTTAAACTTAAACTCTCTCTCTCTTTCTTTCTCTCTCTCTCTCTCTCTCTCTCTCTCTCTCTCGCTTTCTCTCTCTCTCTCCCTCCCCCCCTTTCTCTCTCTCTCCTCCTCCTCTCCGTTAATTCTGTCACCTATCCCTATTTCTCTCGCTCTTCTCCTCTCCCTTTATTCTGTCTCCAATTCCTAAATCTCCCCTCTCTCTTCTCTCTTTCACTTTCCTTCTCTTTTCATTCGATCTCTCCTCCCCATTTCTCCCTCCTTTTTTTTCTTTCCCTCTCCCTTCATTCTGTCTCCCCTCCCTCTCTCTCTCTCTCTCTTCTCCTCCTACATTCTGTCTCCCCTCCCTCTCTCTCTCTCTTCTCCTTCTTCCATCCCCCTATTCCTCATCTAACAGACGTCTCTCCCAGCACTCTTCATTGTGTCTTGGAAAGCACATTGTCTTGAGAAACTGCCCCGTCTGCCGTGACCGATATGGAGCACCTGTTATGTCGAGACGTGAAAGCCCTTTGTTATCTTTTACTTACTCCTAGTCGTGATTTATTTCATCTCACTTCGAAACGCGTTCGAGAAATGTTCGTCCATTTTAAAATGACATGAGCGTGTAGGTACCAAGCGCGTGCACGAATGGTGATAAGGTTGCATATGCATGGAGGTTAAAAACTGGCATCATCCCATGCATATATTTTCCTTTGAGTCTATGTCGATGTTTTTTAGGTATAGAGTAATTGCTTTGCAGAGTCCATCCTCCGCGCTGGTTGTGAAACTCAAATTGTCTATCTTAAAATCTGGGGCACAACTGTTTGATTGTTAGTAATTATGTCATACAAGATCACAACTTCAGGCTTCAGTCGTCCGCCGGAAATTCAGGTGTGATGATTTTGCGCTGAAAGGATAGAAATAGATTCAGTCTTTGAATTGCCTGGAGATTAATTCGCTTGTTGTTTACATTATCAGGAGGGAAATAGATTCGCTTTTGTTGCAATTCAATTTGGTTATCTCTTTTTAATTATTTGTGCTGAGCTCAGAGGCATATCCTAAAATATACATAACCACACACGCACAAAAAACGTAATGTAAACATGTTAGATATACAAACTGAGAATCATACACACACGCAAGCACACAATCATATGCACATGTATCTAACTATCTATATCTATATATATATATATATATATATATATATATATATATATATATATATATATATATATATATATATATATATATACATGTATACATATTTATATGTATTTACATGTAACTATATAACTATATATATATATTATATATATATATATATATATATATATATATGGGGCCGCGTTGGTCGAATGGTTAGAGCATCGGACTCAAGACTGTCACGACGTCAATCTAAGTTCGAGGGTTCGAGTCACCGGCCGACGCGTTGATTCCCTTGGGCAAGGAACTTCACCTCGATTGCCTACCTAGCCACTGGGTGGCCAAGCCAGCCCAAGTCAGTGCCGGGTAAATAGAGATGGTGGCTCGAAAAAAACAAAAAACAAAAAAACACCGGGCGGAAGGCAATGGCAAACCACCGCTCTTAATTGCCAAGAAAAATCATGGAAAAGCCCACGATCGTCAAGGCCGCGATGGCCGAATGGTTAGAGTATCGGACTGTCACGACGGCAATCTGAGTTCGAGGGTTCGAGTCACCGGCCGGCGCGTTGTCCCCTTGGACAAGGAACTTCGCCTCGATTGCCTACCTAGCCACTGGGTGGCCAAGCCAGCCCAGGTCAGTGCTGGTCCCAAGCCCGGATAAATAGAGAGAATGATTGCCTAAAAGGGTAACACCGGCACTCTCCGTGGAAAGGAACTGGGGACCCTACCACGTACTCACTCCAAGAGCATCACAACATGAAAAAAACTAAGTATCATGCTGTGACCACGGCGGCTCAGACATGAACCTACCGTTAAAAGAAAGAAATATATATATATATATATATATATATATATATATATAAATATATATATATATAACATATGTATATTTATATATATATATATATATATATATATATATATATATATATATATATATGTATAGATATATATTATTAAATATACTAAATATTTAAATATTTATATGGATAGATAGATAGATAATAGATAGATAGATAGATAGACAGATAGACAGATAGATATATGTATGCATATATTCATACATATGAATATGTTTTT
>NC_051397.1:34724955-34729955 GCF_015228065.2 Penaeus monodon | reverse complement strand
ACTACAATAACAAGATAGCAAGATAAACAATCTCACTAACTTTCCTGCAACTTTGACCCCCGAAGCCACCTGTTATTTGACATTCTGTAGCGTTCTTGCCACGAATATTAACTAATCATAACAAAGGCTAACTGACCCTCAACTAACCACAGACTCAGTTAATGCCACGCATTCAGAACGCTCGGTTAGCCAACAAAATCCTCATTATACACATAAATAAGGCGGTTGCAAGTTGAAATATAGATGCGATTGATTCAGCGTCTCCTTTGATAGAATATTTAGCAATTGGCGATAATTTCGTATTTTTGGAAATATATGACTTTAATGACATACAAGGCATGGTGGCTTTTTTATTTTATTGATACTTGTATTTTATTAATTATTATAATTTTATAGCGATATCAAAATAGGGGATTTTGCAACTTTAAAAAAAAAGTATAATAAGGCTGTCTATATATGTTTTCTCTGTCTGTCTGTCTGTGCCTGTCTGCCTCTCTCTCTCTCTCTCTCTCTCTCTCTCTCTCTCTCTCTCTCTCTCTCTCTCTCTCTCTCTCTCTCTCTCTCTCTCTCTCTCTCTCTCTCCTCTCTCCCTCCCTCCCTCCTTGTAAAAGGCTGAGGGTGCCTCAATACATGGACTGGTGGATAGCAATGATAAATTGGTACGGCTTGACTCTTTATTGATGAAAACGAGCAACGCACAACTAAAGAAACACACGGTACGATGTCCTGGGAGCGCTGAAGCGGAGAGCCGAGGGGAGGTCTTGGCTGTAGGGTATCGAGGCTCGCTCTCCAGGCCATAATTGGCATCAGGGTTCCCGGCGGAGCGCTGGTTCTGGAACCCACGCGGAACCCAAGTGGAGCCTGGCTTGGCTTGGGTTTGTATGGCTGCCATTTTAGAGGCTTATTGGCTCGCCATACTCCTCTTTCTCTTTGAACACCGTCAGAATGGCATCGACGATATCAATAAATGTCGTTTACCAGATGGCTAAAGTGGAAGTAAGACTAACTTGTGGATCTTTCTATAACAGGAGAGAGAGAGAGAGAGAGAGAGAGAGAGAGAGAGAGAGAGAGAGAGAGAGAGAGAGAGAGAGAGAGTGAGAGACATTAAATCAGTGCGTATATAGATGTACAGTTCACTTACCTCCCTATTTTACCCCGCAATTCCCCTGGTATCATTCATTCTCTCCCCTAGAATGTGGTAAGGGGGATGGATTCCGCTGCATATCTCCTACATATGTGTGTAATATAGGGCATGAGGAATCCAGTAAAATTCTGAATAAGTACGTCATTTTAGTCTCCCGAAAATAATTCAAAGTTAGTGACATACTCTTCATGCATGCATGTCATGTGGTGAGCAAAAAAATATATTCAAATAACTTCTTTCGTCGCATAAACTACAACTTGAATCTTCAGTGGTTCGGCGTGGAAAGCTAGGAAGTTCAGGCAGTGCTCAGTGCATTTTAAAGACATTGATAACTATCTGATAAATAGTAAGCGAAAATGGCCTCTATTAATTTTAAGTTAAGAAATGTTTTGTTGGATTAAACCCTTTGTACTATAATACTCCTTTCCGCACTGTAAACATTGTTTTCGTATTAATAACTTTCTGTACATTCAAGTTGCCAGCTGCACCATATTTTCTTTCTCATTTCGTCCTTATGTATATGAAGAGTTCATCTATATTGCTCTTTTACTTTGATTAAGAACAGTATAAGAGAAAAACTGTCATTATATGTTTCAGAACTTTACTGCCGTGTCCAAAGCTCTCGTTATTTTACAGTGAATAAGAAGTAATTACAGTATTGCAAAATCAGCGATTCTGTTCATTAAAATAATAATAATGAAAATAACAAATAACTGTATAAAATATTATCAAGGCAGTTAGGACTATACTGGCTGCCTATGAAACCTGGTCCTAGCATTTACATTTTTTTTTCTCTTCCAACATTTGCTCTCTGATGGCAGAAATATACAGTATTGATATTATACTAATTCCGCTTAGTAACAGTGGTAAAGATAAAGAAAGAGCGAGAGAGCGAGAGAGAGAGAGAGAGAGAGAGAGAGAGAGAGAGAGAGAGAGAGAGAGAGAGAGAGAGAGAGGAAGAGAGAGAGAAAAAAAAAGAGAGAAAGAGACTAACAGACAGAGACATCCATTCATCCATCCATCCACCCACCCAACCATCCATCCATCCACCTACCCATCCACCCACCCACCCACCCATCCATCCACCCATCCATCCACCCACCCATTCCACTCATCCACCCACCCACCCACCCATCATCCATCCATCATCCATCCATCCACTCAACCATCCATCCACCCACCCACCCATCCATCCATCCACCCACCCATCATCCATCCATCCACTCAACCATCCATCCACCCACCCACCCATCCATCCATCCAGGCACCCACTCACCCATACACCCTCCCACCCATCCATCATCCACCCACCCATCCATCCATCCACCCATCCATCATCCATCCATCATCCACCCACCCACCCATCATCCATCCATCCACCCACCCACCCATCTTCCATCCATCCAGGCACCCACCCACCCATTTTCTCTCGAGTGCAAGACCTTCCCCGTCTACGGAAGGGCGATGCCGAGCCTTCGCCCCTTCTGCAGGAGGCCGTAAGTCGTCTGCCGAAGTCATGGCATCGAGAAGATTCGAAGATGAGAGGGATATGAAGGAGTATAGGAGGGAGAAGGGGAAATAGATGATGAAGGATAGGAGGAGGAAGAAGGAGATTATGAAGAGAAGAGGAGGAAGAAAAAGGTGAAAAAAAACGGAGAGAGAGAGAGAGAGAGAGAGAAAGAGAGAGAGAGAGAGAGAGAGAGAGAGAGAGAGAGAGAGAGAGAGAGAGAGAGAGAGAGAGAGAGAGAGAGAGAGGGAAAAGACAAAGTAGAAGAAACGAAAACATAAAAGAAAAGAAATAGAAATGCAAGAAGAAAGGGAAAGAGGGAATAGAAACGAAAAAGTATGAAAAAAGAAAGAAGTAGAACAAGAAGTAGTAGAAGAAGAAAAAAAAAAATAGTAGTAGAAAAAGAAGAAGAAGAAGATAAAAAGAGAGAGTCAGTCCCACTTGGTTATGTCGGGACATCTGACCACGAAGCTGTCTTAACAAAGATCAAGAACACCTAGGGAGGAGACCACAACGAGAACGACGTGGGAAGTAGGAGACTGCAAACTGGACAGGATTCAGAGAGGTTCTGTCTCGTATAAAATGGGACGATGGAATCCAGGGCAACATAGACCAGAAGGTTAATTCCTTCACCTCTATTTTAAAGAGACTACAATATCGTTTTGTGCCTCGGTTTGACTACTCATCCAAGCCCTCTGATCAACCATGGTTTGGACCTCAATGCAGAAGAGCCTCGGACATCAAACATCAAACATGGATCCGGTATAAAAAAAAAAAAAATCCTGCAAACAGAAACAAGCAATTCCATTGACAGACTGCAAAACAAATGGAATATACTCAGAAATGGGCCATTCAGCTATGGGAGAAAACTAAATAATAATAATAATAATAATAATAACAATGATGATGATGATAAAAGAGGGTAAAGTTGGAACGAAATTATGAAGGAAGGATGAAAATATTCCACCCCTAATAACAAAAGATGGGACACTATCAGTAACCTCCGCAGAAAAGACAGATGCACTGACAAGACATTTCTCAAGTAAAATGGCAGTTTCCTATCCTGAGCAAAAACCACTCACACTTCCCATCTTGAGTAATGAGAAACTAAGCAGGATTACAAGTGAAAGTGGAGATGCCCTTGCGCAATGTAGCAATAAAAGCTACAGGACCTGACGGTGTTAACCCTCGACTACTCCAGAGATGCGCAAAGAAGTGTCATCTCCTCTCACCTTAATTTTTAACACAAGCTTAAGCTCCTGCCTACAATTTGGAAACAAAGTAAAGTTGTCCTCATCTTTAAAAAGGGGGACAAATCCAGTCCAAAAAATTACCGGCCAGTTTCCTTGCTGTCAATCATCATCAGCACGATATTTGAAAAAATATCTTCCCACCTAACAAACCACTCAACAAAGTACAATTTTCTGTCTACCCGTCAATATGGCTTTCGGGAGAACCGCTTTGCTGCCGAGCTGCTGTTACAGATGGCTGTAGACTGGTCAGCTGCACTTGACCGCGGAGAGCGCACGTGTGTCCTTGCCCTGGACATAGAGGGAGCTTTTGATAGGGTATGGCACCTAGGTTTGTTAAGTAAGTTAAACGCATTTGGAGTGGACGGTGAACTCCTGGTCCTTTTAGAAAATTATCTACTCGACAGACAAATGAGAGTTGTTCTCATTGCAAAACACTCTGCTTACTACGACATCAAAGCAGGTGTCCCTCAAGGAAGCATATTAGGCCCTCTGCTGTGGAATGTCTTCCTCAATGACTTGCTCCACCTCTTTCCTGTAGTCAAAGCATTTGCGGATGATGGAACTCTCTCCTTTAGGTATGAGCTCAGGAAACAGGATGCCGCCATAGAAAAACTAAATGACAGACTCGTACAAATCTCGACTTGAGGGAGAAAGGGCAGGTCTCCTTGCCCCGAATAAAACCCAGCTTATGGTTGTCGACAGGACGAACTAGTATGCCCAAGTAAACTTCAGTGAGAAAAAAATAAAATCACAAGAGGAAAATCAAATACTGAGCATCACATTCAAAAGTCAAGTAGAAGGCTTAGCGAGAAGGGTTTCGCAGAAACTTGCATCCCCAAGAAGAATTAGCTGGCTGCTGGACGGTGAACAGAAGGAGCACCTCTACAAGGCACAAATTCGCTCTTCACTCGAGTACTCATTCCTCGTGTGGGGAGGAGCAAACATCACTAGCCTCAATATCTTGGATAGATTACAAGGAAGAGCGAAGAAAATCATTGAAGACAGGACCCAACAGCATGAACTGAACCTCGACAGTCTTCAACACAAGAGAGACGTAGCTGGTTTGACGACGATGTTCCGCATCCATCGCCAACAC
>NC_051397.1:34707455-34709955 GCF_015228065.2 Penaeus monodon | reverse complement strand
AAGAAAAAAAGGAAATAGAGAAAGAAGGAAGGACGGAGGGGGCGTGGCACTTGGCTGGCACTTGTGGCACCGAGTTTCCAAGACGCTTCTGGTGGTCGATTTTTTTCTTTATTTTTTTTTTCTTTTCGTTTCTTTCTCTTCATTCTTTTATTGTATCGTTTTCTTTTTCTTTTTATTTTCCTTTTCCTTTTCAAGAAGTGTTTGATTTGAACTGATTTATTTATTCATTTATCCACGTAATTATTATTATTATTTTTTTTTTTATTTACTGAAAGGCAGGGATTTGTGAAGGGGAAAAAAGGAGCTTAAAAAAGAGAGGAAAAGAGATAAAGAAAGAAAAGAGAAAGAGAGAAAGGGAGGAAAAGAAAGAAAAGAGAAATAAAGGAAGAGAGAAAAAGAAAGAAACAAAGAAAACGAGAAAGAAAGAAAAAAGAAAGAAATAGAATAAAGAAAGAAAGAAAAGAAAGAAAGAAAAGAAAGAAAGAAGAAAAAATAAATAGAAAAAAGAAATAAAGAAAAGATAAAAAGAAAAAAAAAACATCAAGATACGAAGAAGAACAAGGAGATGAAGAGAAAAAATCACAAACAAGATATTAAATAAATACACGAAAAAAAGAGAGAAAAAAAATGAAGGAGAAGAATATCGAAGAAGAAAATGAAAAGAAGCAAAAGAAGGAAAATAGAAAATAGATAAAGAAGAAGAAGAAGAAGAAAAAGAATGAGGTAGATGGGAGAAGAAGTTGAAGAAGAAGGGAGAGAGAAGAAAAGGGGAGGACAAAGCATCGAAGACGAAGAAGAAGCAGAAGAAAAAGAAAAAAAATTAATAAACAGAAAAAAGAAAATACAGAAAAGAAAACGAAGAAGAAGAAGAAAGAGATAAAGTAAATGAAAAAAGAAGAAGAAAGAATGAAAAAAGAATAAACAAGAAAAGAAAAGGGAAAACAAAACAAAAACAAAGATTAATATACATGAGATAAAGAGAGTGGAAGAAGAAGAAGATGAAGAAGAAGAGGAAGAAGTAGAAGAAGAAGATGAAGAAAAAGAAGATGAAGAAAAAGAAGAAGAAGAAGAAAAAGAAGAAGAAGAAAAAGAAGAAAAAGAAGAAGAAGAAAAAGAAGAAGAAGAAGAAATAGAAGATGAAGAAAAAGATGAAGAAAAAGAAGAAGAAGAAAATGAAGAAGATGAAGAAAATGAAGAAGAAGAAGATGAAGAAAAAGAAGAAGAAGAAGATGAAGATGAAGAAGAAGATGAAGAAAAAGAGGAAGAAAATGAAAAAGAAGAACAAGAAAGAGAAGTAGTAGTAGTAGAAGAAGAAGAAGAAGAAGATGATGATGATGAAGTAGAAGAAGTAGAAGAAGTAGAAGAAGAAGAAGATGATGATGATGATGATGAAGTAGAAGAAGTAGAAGAAGAAGAAGAAAAGAATAAGAACAAGAAAAAGAAGACGAAGAAGAAGAAGATGATGAAGAAGAAAAAGAAGAAAGGAGAAGGTAAAAAGAGAAAAGCAGAAGAAGAAGAAGAGGAGGAGGAGATGGAATAAGTAAGAAGATAAAAATGAAGAAGAAACGAAATAAGAAGAATAAGAAGAAATAAAGAAGAAAAAGAAGAAAAAAGAAAGAAAAAGAATAATAAATAAATAAAAATAAAGAAGAAGAAGAAGAAGAAGAGATAGAATACTAATAAGGATTTGGGTCAACTCCAGAGCTTCATTTTGCATATTAATTCCTTTTGTTTCAAAACAAGAAGTAAAGGAGGAAGAAGAATTTAAAGAGAATAATAATAATAATAATAATAATAATAATAATAAAAATAAAATGGACAAGAAGAAGGAAGAAGAAGAAGAAAATGGAAAATAAAAAGACAGAAAGAACGCGTTTGAATTTTGAAAAGAAAAGTAAGACAAGAAAAGAAAAACGAAAGAAAAATAATAAAGAGAAACACAGAAAAAAGACAAAAAGAAAAGTGAAAAAAAAATTACATATATATACAGCAGGTTCACTTTGTATATCGATTCCTGCCGTTCCAAAAGAAGAAAAAGAAGAAAGAAAAAGAGAAAATGAAGTAAAAAGAAAAAGAAAGAGAAAAAAAAGAGTAAATAACCAAAATATATAAAGAGAAAAAGTAATAAAAAAAAAGGTCGAGTTCAGAGATCGGAGCTTCACTTTGCAAATATTAAATAGTAAAATAAATAAATAAATAAATAAAATATAACAGAAATAAGAAGATAAAAAAGGAAAAAGAAAAAAACAAGAAAGAAAACAACAAAAAAGGGACAAGAAAGAAAAGGAATATAAAAAAGGGGTCGAGTTCAGAGATCGGAGCTTCACTTTGCATATTGCAAAAAAAAAAATCAATAAAATGTAAATCAATCAAATAAAAGACAAAAACAAAAAGGAATAATAATAATAAAAAAATGCAACACAAAAAGAAAAGGAAAAAAAAATATATAAAACAAAGGAGTCGAGTTCAGAAATCGGAGCTTCGTTTTGCATATCGATTC
>NC_051397.1:34697455-34699955 GCF_015228065.2 Penaeus monodon | reverse complement strand
TAAAATAATATATAATAATAATAATATAATGATATAATAAAGTAATAAAAAATAATAACAATATAATAAAAACTAATACATAATAATAATGATAATAATATAAATAATAATAATAATAATAATAATAATAATAATAAATAAATATAATAACAGTAATATGAAAATAATAACAATGATGATAAAAACAACAACACTAATAATAATAGTGATAATAAAATAATAATAGTATTAATAATGATAATGATAATAATATAATAATAATAATAATAATAATAATAATAATGAAAATAATGATAACAACAATAATGATAACAACAACGACAATGATAATGAAATAGTAATGATAATAACAGTAATAATAACAACAATGATGACAATGATAATAATAATAACAATAATGATGATAACAACAACAATAATGATAATGTTGATAATAAAAACAAATGCAAAAAACACAACGACTTGAAGCACGGGATAGCCCTGGCCTCGAGAGCAATCTGCCAAGACGGCTATTAAGATCGAGAACCGTAATGACCTGGCAAAATCAACCGAGCAGCAGGCACAGACGCGGAGAGGGCGACACAGTGCCATAGTTATGCATCAGTGCCATAAGGGTGCCGTCGTAAATTTTTGCTTGCATCGGTTGCAGAGGCGGGGCGGAATTCGTTGCATATGGGCCCCCGCGCACTTGCTAACGTTCGAAGAATTATGCAAATGGGAACCCCCTCCCCTCTGTTTTCTCCCCTCTGAGTCTTTATTCATGGCGGAGCTGCGGAAAACGGGAGGCGAGGAGTTGAGGGGAAGGGGACGGGAGCGAGGGGAGAGGGGGAAGGGGACAGGAGGAAGGGGAGAGGAGAGAGAGGAGAGGGCAAAGGGGACAGGAAGAAGGGGAGAGGAGAAAGGGGACAGGAGGGAGGGGAGAAGGGAGAGGGGACAGGATGGAGGGGAGAGGGGAGAGGGGATAGGGGGCAGGAAAGGGGGGAAGGGGAAGGGGAAAGGAGGGAGGGGAAAGGGGAAGGGGAAAGAAGGTAGGGGAAGGGGACAGCAGGAAGGGGTGGAGAGGTTTGAGGGAGAGGAAATGAGGGGAAAGGGGACGGGGAGCTGAGAGGAATAAAGAGGAAAAAGGGGATTTGAGTGAGAGGAGAAGGAAACGAGGGAGGGGAATAGAGGGAGGGGAGAGGGAGGAGGGGAAGAGGGAGGGACCAGGCGAAAAAGGGAGGGGATCAGGATATAGGGAGACGGGGAGGGGAGGATAAGAATGGGGGAAGGGGGGCGGAAGTAAGGAAGGGAGGGAGAGTCCATTTTGGTGTATGGAGCAATCCGAGGGAATGGGGTTATTGCAGTGCAAGAGCAGGGGAGGGCTAGCCTTGCATTTTGGGGATTGCAGATTGACGTCAGACATACGTACTTGCAATACGTTATGAAGGGGAAGAAGAAAATACAGAAAATGTTTATATTTGAATATCAGTTTATTTAAATTAAATAAATGTTTAGTTAACTGTTTTTTCGCAATAATAAAAAAGTACAGACTATGACAAGCGCAGTGGAATAGGAACTAATCATCCGCTGAAGAAGTTTCGCGTTCATACGTTGCTCGCACGCACGAGGGAAGATGGAGAACCGATACATTAGGAGGATTCACACACAAATTGGAATATATATATATATATATATATATATATATATATATATATATATATATATATAATATATATATATATATAATATATATATATATATATATATATATATATATATATATAACTGCACCCTGGAGTTCAAGAACAGTACCCTATGAGCTCCCCATGCAAGGGTTACGGTTGCTGGCAGCAGTCCAGTGGTTTCTGCAGAAGGCGTTTAACTGGTAGTTCACGGCAGATGCAGAATATGTGGCGGAAGTTTAATCCTACTGAACAAAAGGCAAAGATAGCATTCCTAGTTAGATGGAACTGCAAGCAAAGAAAAAAGCTTGGGAGCCTTTACATTGTTTACTTGATAGCTCCTAACCACATCCCAGATATGATTGCTTGGGATGCCACGGATGATCAGCTCGGTGATCATTCCGTTTCATGAATGAATGCATTTATGTATATATATGTGTGTGTGTACACACACACACACACACACACACACACACACACACACACACACACACACACACACACCACACACACATATATATATATAATATAATATATATATATATATATATATATATATATAATATATATATATATATATATATATATATATATATATATATATATATATATATATATATATATATATATATATATATATATATATATATATATATATATATAGAAGAATAGATAAGATAATATATATATATTATAAATATACAATATAATAGTATACACACACACAACACATAACACACACACACAACACATACACACACACACACACACACAACCACACACACACACACACACAACATATAAATATATATATAATAATTATATATATATATATATAT
>NC_051397.1:34682455-34684955 GCF_015228065.2 Penaeus monodon | reverse complement strand
TTTTTTACGTCTGGCGACTGTGTCTGTTTATTTGTGTAATTTCCTCTGTCTGTCTGTCTGTTTCTTTCTCTCTCTCTCTCTCTCTCTCTCTCTCTCTTCTCTCTCTCTCTCTCTCTCTCTCTATCTATCTATCTACTATCTATCATCTCTCTATCTGTATCTCTATCTCTAACTCCCTCCCTCCCTCCCTCCCTCCCTCCCCCCTCTCTCTCTTTCTCTCTTCCTTTCTCTCTCTCTCTATTTTAATTTTACCCCAAACATTTTCTCTCCGTTAGGCTCATTTTGTATGAAATAAAAACTAAAATTAATGGTTTGAGAGGGCGCAAAGAGGAGGCAAATAGACACTGTAATATTTGTGGCGAAAAATGGCGACATATTTGTCTTTGTTTCGCTTGACACTGGCTCACAAAACACAATTTTCAGCGACTCCTTCTCCTTTAGGCTGAGTGTTAAGTGTACCTTCCTTTCCCGTTGTTACGCAGCATGAGGCGCACACACAAACACACTCTCGCACACACCGCATTCGCTCTCACAAAAGAACTACATTATAAACCTTTTGATGTTTCTACTATCTAACTTTTCTCCATTCTCTCTCTCCTCTCTCATCTCTCTCTCTCTCTTCTCTCTCTCTGTCGCTAGATTGGTCCTCTATTTCTCTCTCTCTCCTCTCTCTCTCTCTCTTCTCTCTCTGCTAGCTGGTCTCTCTCTCTCTCTCTCTTCCTCCTCTTTCTCTCTCTCTCTCGTCACTCTCTCTCTTTCTCGCTCTTTCTCTCTTCTCTTCCTCCACCCCCCCATCTCTCCTCTCTCTCTCTCTCTCTCTCTCTCCTCTCTCTCTCTCTCTCTCTCTCTCATCTTTCTCTCCCCCCCCTCTCTCTCTCTTTTCTCTCTCTCATTCTTCTCTCTCTCTCTCTCTCTCTTCTCTCTCCTCTCTCTCTCCCTCTCTCTCTCACCTCTCTCTTCTCTCTCCTCTCTCTATCTCCACCATCTCTCGTCTCTCGGTCTCTCTCCTCTCTCATCTCTCATCTCTCTCTTGTCTCTCTCTCGTCTCTTTCTCTCTCTCTCTCTTCCTCTCTCGCTCTCTCCTCTCTCTCTCGTCTCTCTCTCTCTCTCTCTCTCCTCTCTCTCTCTCTCGCGTCTCTCCTCTCTCTCTCTCTCGTCTCCTCTACTCTCTCTCTCTCTCTCTTCCTCCCCCCTCTCTCTCTCTCTCTCTCTCTCTCTCGATTTCTCCTCTCTCTCTCTCTCTCTCTCTCTCTTCCTCTCTGTCTCTCTCTCCTCTCTCTCTTTCTGTTCCTCCTCTCTCTCTCTCTCTCCTCTCTCGTCTTTTCTCAATCGACTCTCTCTCTCTCTCGTCTCTCTCTCTCTCTCATCCTCTCTTCACGTCTCTCTCTCTCATTTTCTCTCTCTTTCTCTCTCTTTTCTCTTTCTCCCTTTCCCTCTCTCTCTCCGTCTCCCTCCCTCCTCTCTCTCTCCGTCTCCCTCCCTACTCTCTCTCTCTGTTTCTATCTTTCTCCTTCTTCCTCTCTCGTTCTTTCCTTCCAGCTATTGAGTCTTGCAATATTTATTCAGAAAAAATACAGGCATTTATACTTTATACCAGATATCAAACTTACATAGAATTGTTTGATATTATAAGTCTTCGTATTTTATTTCCCTGTTATCTGTCCTAAAATTTGACATTCTCTGTCTTAAGGTTCTTCTTTTTCTTTTTTTTTCTTTTTTTAATAAAAAAATAAAGATATCATATTGGCTTTATCACTATTAACATCGTGAAAGGTCCTCCACAATCATTCATTTTCCTTTTGGCCACACAGAGGGCGTGGCGGATTATCTCTGTATGGCGGCCACTAAAAAGGACTCTGTGATAAATATATACTTCACTTGGGAATCGAACAATATGACACACGCTCACACATGCGTACATATTCATATACACACACGCGCGCGTGTTTATTGACACCCACCCACCCACCCACACACACACACACATACACACATATTATATATATATATATATATATATATATATATATATATATATATATATATACATATATGTATATAATCTCTCTCTCTCTCTCTTTTCTCTCTCTCTCTCCCCTCTCTTCTCTCTCTCTCTCCTCTCTCTCTCTCTCTCACTCTCTCTCTCTCTCTCTATATAAAAATATATATATATATATATATAATTAATATATATACATATATGTATAATATATATCACACACACACAATGTGTATGTATATTATATATATATGTATATATATATATTATATATATATATATATATATATATAGATATATATATATATATATATATATATATATATATTATTTTATTATATACATATATATGCTGTATATCTATATTGCTAGATATATACATTACTTCCATCAACTGCGTTGTTGATTGACGCAAATCCATAAGGGTTATCTCATGTGATTCCTTCCTCGGAGATTTATCAATTTATTAATTTTAATTTCCGTATTCCGACCACGAACTCG
>NC_051397.1:34672455-34677455 GCF_015228065.2 Penaeus monodon | reverse complement strand
AGTCTTGGCCAATTGCCTACTGTGACGTCATAATGTGTATTTCCAGGCCGTTTTATGTTAAAACTGTTTGTTAGATATAGTTAATTTGTTAATGGGAAATACAGAATGATCTTTAAGAACGGATTTTGATAAAATGAAAATGGGAGTGCTCGTCACATTTCAGATTTTTCCAGAAGGTATTTCGATGCTGCGTTTTAGACCAAGGGTTTAAAATTGTGAATTGAATATTATACTCCTCTTGACAGTCTATCTGCTGTCCTTTCCCCTAATTTCTTGCCCCTGAAAAGTGTAGAAATACCACATTAGTCAAGATTTTGTATAAACATATCTGTCTATCTATCTATCTATCTTACACACACACATCTATCTATTTATCTATGTATCTATCTATCTATCTATATATGAATATACATACATATATATATATATATATATATATATATATATATATATATATATATATATATATATATGAATGTACAGTAGGTACATGTATTACAGATTTCACTTGATTTAAAGATAAAGCGATTTCACGAATCCATCTGCCCGGGTGTCAAATTTCTCACATTTTCCGCCCTGAGCACACCATACGGTCCTCCCTTCTCCCTCTCCAACCCCTCCCTTCCTCCCCCCTCCCTCCTACCAGACCCTTTTTCTAAACCTCCCCCTACCCCCTTCCACCCCCTCCCTCCCTCTCTCCCTCCCTCCCTCCAGCGGACCCTCTCGCGGCCACAAACAGTCTCGCGCCAGACAATTCGGATGCGATGCCAGTGCCTCATTCGGGCTATTGAAAAGCAATAACCGGTTTTAATGCACCAGCTACCTGGGGTTTACTGCTGCCCTCAGGCTCTTCCTTGCTGTCAACCTCAGCACCTTTTGTCTTGAGGGGGTGGGTGGAAAAGGGGGGGGGAGGGGGAAGAGGGGGAGGAGGTGGCAAGGGTGACACACAAGTGGTGGTCAAGAGCCAGAAGTGGAGGAAGGGTGAAGGGAGAGGAGAAGGAGGAGGATGTGGAGGAGGAGAAGGAGGACGAGGAGGAGGAGAAGGAGGGGGAGAAGAAGAAGGAGAAGGAGGAGGAAGATGGAGGAGGAGGAAGAGAAGGAGGAGGAAGAGAGGAGGAAAAGGAGAAGGAGTAGGAGAAAGAGGAGAAGGAAAAGAAGGAGTAGTAAAAGAAAAAGGAGCGGGATAGAAAGATATGTTACCAAAAACATAAAAAGGCAGAATGAAAGAGATAGATAGATAGATAGATAGATAGAGAGAGAGAGAAAGTGGAGAAAAAAGGTAAATAAGACGATAAACTAGAAGGCCACAGTGAAGATGCGACGAAAAAAGAACTAGCAAAGGAACAAAAGAAAAAGAAAACAGCAGAAACTTCATCCTAAGGAGACTGGGAATCCATAAAAGCGAAGAAGGGACCAGAACCAACAAGAAAAAAAAAAAAAAAAAAAAAAAAAGACAAAAAAAAAAAAAAAAAAAAAAAATCCGTGCATAAGCAAATCGCAAATAACCACCCGAATAACCAACAAATAAACAGATAGACAGAGATAACAAAAGAATTCCGATCAAAACGCAGATATTGATCCCCGGCCGACAAGAGCCATCGAGAAGGACCAGAGCCGCGGGCACTGCATACGGCGGCCGCGGCGGAATGACTGGCACTTACGAGGTGCTTAAGCGAGGGATCTCGGTCGTGGCGGCGCCGGGGACCTGTTTGTGCCGCGGAGGAGATGCACGGAGGGTGTGCAGCGGCCGTCGGAGCAGACAAACTGACACATACACTCTTACACGAACACAAACATACAGATGGACGCACACACACACACACACACACACACACACACACACACACACACACACACACACACACACACACACACACACACACACACACACACACAGAATCATAACAACAATGCTTCCTACATTTTCATTCTCTCGTACCTTCATGAACACAGACACACAGGAAGAAAAAGAAGAAAATATAAATACAAGACAATATAACTGACTTTCAAAAGTTGTTTTCAGGGATTAGCAGAGAGCGCGACAAAGACACGCTGAAACGTGTTCAAACAGGTAATATCAAGTTTGGTTACACTCCGAGTTGCCGCAAGTGGTTTGTTTCTGGAGATGAAAGGGAGAAAGAAAATAGAAAAACCTGTTGGAATTTATATATTCTACATTTGGATGTCTAACTAGCAGCTGCTCAAATATATATGTATATGTTTATTCTCTCTCTCTCTCTCTCTCTATATATATATATAATATATATATATATATATATATTATATAATATATATATATATATATATATGTATATATATGTATATGTGTACACACACACACACACACACACACACACACACATATATATATATATACATATATATACACACTTTTTCCTTGATATTTGTTTTTTCCTTCCTCCTTCCTTTCCCAGTTTCTTCTTTTACTCATTTATCTATTATTATTGTTTTAAATATTTATTTTTACTTTTTTTTTTTTCAAATTCTCTCATGGATTGTTTGACAATAATCAAAGCAGCCGCCAAATCTGAAATGTTAATGTTTAACCCGTTATTATTCATTAATATATGCAGTGAAGAAGCCAATTATAATTTTTGTCTATTAAAAAATTTGGTTTACATCCTTAGGATTTGGAAAATTTCTAAATATCCTTAAAAAATTATAAAAAACTTTCCGAGATTGAAAGAGACATTTTTATTGACTCTTTCTCTCTCGGAAATTCTGGTTTGTTTTGCAATATCAACTGCGACATATTGCAAACGTAAGGATTGTTCCTTTCAACCTGAGTTTCTTGCCATTAGCTCCCTCATCATGTTTGGCTTTTGTTTTATTAGAGGTTTCGTTCAATTTTATACCTTCCTTCTGTCCCTTGCATCTTTATCACATTAAAATAATTAATCCTTCTCTTTTTGGTACATAAATACCCTACTTAAGCAGATGGATTTTCGCATTAAATCTATTAAATATTAATGTATGTATAATTTTATGTTTATAGATGGATACATATATACATAATACATACATAGACACATACATACATACATACATATGCAAGTACTTACATGGGCTGATATAAATACATACACACACACACACACACACACACACACACACACACACACACACACACACACACACATATATATATATAAGGATAGATATATATTGATATATACATATACTGATATAGATATATGTATATATGCATATGTTAACAAAAAAAAAAAAAAGTGTCCATAAGTCTGAAAGCTCTAGCGCGCGTGATGTGCATTTGCGTTCATTGCTGCAACTGTGGGATTGCTTCAAAGCTTCAGCCGGAGAGACCTACAACATTAGCCATTAGAATAAGATCAGTCGGGACAATATATCTTGTTCATTTCTGTAATTTACCCACCAAACACGAGTCGGGAGTGGTGTGTGGAGGGTTAGCTCAGGGCAAGATTGGAGCGAGGTAGGGAGCAACCGAAAATATAATGTTGCTATGAATAAGAATTGGTTAAAGAACTAAAAGGAAACAATCAAACAAACAAAACAAAAATAACACAGAAACCGATAAATAAAAAAACCCTCTCGACGACCACGCCCCTTTCACATGGTGGCAGCTCCCTCGCGCCAGCGTTTCCACCCATCGTCAAGTTGTTTAAGGTCTCACGCTGTGTAAATGAAGGTGACAGTGAACCCGAGCTCCTCGTGCACACGCTAGAGGCAAAGACCGCTCGGGGGAGGAAAAGGTGTTTGGTTTTCCTTCGCGTGATTCGTAAGGGTAGTCAACGAGAAAGGGTAAACATGGAACTGGTGTGGAGTCTTTTAGGAGTGTGTGAGTCTGAGATAGGACACACTCTTAGGTGTCTGAAATAAGATACAGGCTGGAAAGTCTTGAGGTAAAACAAACTCTCAAGAGTCTGAAATATAACACACTTCTTAAACGTCTGGAATAAAACACACTCCTTAGACATCTGAATTAAAACAAATTCTTCAAAGTCTGAAATAAATCAATCTTAAAAATCAGAAATAAAACAAATTCTTCAGAGTCTTAAATAAAGCATACTTCGAATAGGAAGGGAAAGACATTCTTCACTAGGATCAATCTCACACGCACTCCTCGTCACCAAACTCAGCCTCTTGATCTTCCTCGACCGTCAAGACAAAATTTTTCGGATCCTAAAGGGTTTCGAGAGCGAATAAAACACAAGGACGAGGTAATAAGATCGGTGACCCAACATCAGGAATATTAACAAGATTCTGTAGTTCTTCTGCCGTATATCTTGGTCAATTCACATTTTCAGCGGATTCCATTTTATGTTTTCTTTGTGTGTGTGTATATATATATCTGTGTGTGTATGCATATATATATATATATATATATATATATATATATATATATATATATATATATATATATATATATATATATATATATATATATATATATATATGTATGTATCTATATATATTTTTTTTCTATTTTTGGAATTAGAATATATATATATCTTTAATTTTGAATGATAGAAAACCCCACTATGCAAAAAATAGATTTTTGATATGTATCCAGACGACTAATCATATAATAACAAGTGTATACATTAAAATCAATATGAAAAACATCCAGCTGTGACGCTAATGTTTCGACCTCATGAATTCTCTAGATGTACACAGAACCCGTATCTTACGAGGCGGGGAACAATAGATTTTTAAAGTATCAGACCAACATCGCAAATGACACGTTTAATCGGATAAAGAAATCCTTATTCGTAAAAAAATCAAATTTCTAAACCATAAAATATTCATTCATTAAGCAATTGTGCAATGTTCGCCTCATGTTATGTTTCTTTTGACTTTTCCCATGGTTTCTCAGTCATACCGTTCTGCAAAATCCACCTTGACTGGTCAGCAGAGTCCGTCTGTCTGACATTTCATCGTCAATAAGCTATTCGCTTGTTCATTACGGGTGCCATATGACGTAACTCGTTCTTGCTCAC
>NC_051397.1:34666073-34669855 GCF_015228065.2 Penaeus monodon | reverse complement strand
GGGGAGAGAAGGAAGGAGTGAGGGAGGGAAGGGGGTGAGGGAAGGAAGGACGGACTTAGGGTTGGAGGGAGGGAGAGAGCGAGAGAGAGAGAGAAGACAGAAGGGAGGGAGGGAGGAAAGAGAGAGAGAGAGAGAGAGAGAGAGAGAGAGAGAGAGAGAGAGAGAGAGAGAGAGAATGAGAATTCATAAAAGTATATACGCTTTTCCATTAAATTCAAGTGCCCCCCCAAAAAAAAAATATATATATATATATATAGGATCCGTAGAATGCTGTACTCTAAGGAAAAAGAAGTAAAGAAAGAAACTGAATAGTATGATAAGCCTTTATATTTGCATATTCATAATAAACAAATAAATTACAAAGCCACTTTGGTCTAAAAAGCTTGGTGGTTTATGCCAACGATATTATTCTGAAAATTACTTTTACTGTGGCCTAACTTCACTACTCTTTAACGCTAATACCGAAAGATGGCTAAGCTGCACATGATTATAATGTATAACTAATTTCCAGTGGTTCTAATATAGTTTAAAACCGATATTTGCGAAAATGAGTCCGTTTTTTTTCTATCTTAAAGTATTACAATTCGAGAGTAAGTTATCTGATACAAACTTTCAGTCTTTACATCAAAGACTGAGCGAACAGAACCTGTGCACTTTGCGTGTCAATTAATATTTTAACAGTCACACAGTAAAGGTTAGCTAATGCCTGACTCGCTTACTTTTTTTTCATTTCTTTTTACACGAACACTTTTTTTAAGATGCTTCGGAATAAGATCGCAGTCCAATACTTAAAGTTCTGAGATTTTTAGTATGACTTACTAAGTTTTCTTGTAACTAACTCTAAGCCTTGTTGAAAGCATCTTCATTCCTCGGAGATAAATATTGTTGCATGCTTATTCTTACAGCAAATGTTGCTTTCATTTTCTTAGTTACTCAACACACAGCTCAATTCAAACATTAATCTATCTTTTAAAACTTCCCTGAAAATCTTTCCTTTAACAGCATAAAAAAGGTTATTCAAAGGGAAATTGATAAAAAAGCTACCTGCTATTCATTACTCGTAGTTAAATCATTCAATAACCTTCTGTCAGCCACAATCAAACCAATACCTATTTAGAACTGGCCAAGCACAGATGCTAATGAGTCTGTCATCACGATTCAGATTGATATTCACGTCCTAAAATTTCTTCACAATGGTAAATCGTTGAGACTTTGGTAAATACGTCCTAAAATTTCTTCATATTAGTAAATTGTTAAAGCTTTGGTAAATACTATCTATCCATATCCAAAAAAAGTGAGGAGAAAAGGATGAAAAGAGACAGAAAAAAAAATGTTTGTTAAGTCTTGCATCACGGTAAACAACTCCGCCTATAAATTATCTCAGAGTTCATGTCCACCGCATAGGATTCGGATTAAGAAAGCGAATTCGTTTCTGAAGTAACTTTCCAGATCTATTTCGCAACCTCGCCGTAACTTGACCAGATTCTTTTATCTTCTGGATCTTTTGGGCCAAGCGAATATTTGAGATGAAGAAAAAAAGAATGCTGTATCGAAGGCAATGATGAAACCAGAAATAAATATATAAATGAAACAAAGAAAAACTGTGCCGAAGGTATAACATTTAACAGTTTACATTAATGGATGTAAGTAGGCAGGAGTTCAGACAAACATTTTCAACAAACCTATTCGATATCTCTTTAATTAAAAAGATATAATGAATGACTCAGGAGAGACTCAGTATGTATACGTCTGCATACAAAGAAACGCGTGCTAAGTTTAGTCATATAACTTTAATATTTCAAATATTCTTCGTGAAAAAAAGAAAGAAAAAAAAAATATATATATATATTTTTTTTTTTAATCAAAACTTCGATGGCATGGAAGTTTTCGCTCAGGCGGGGATGTTAATATGTTATTAACAAATTAAACATTATTATTAATAATAATAATAATAATAATATTATTATTATTATTATTATTATTATTATTATTATTATTATTATTATCATTATTATTATTATTATTATTATCATTATCATTATTATTATTATTATTGTTATTATCATCATTATTATTATTCCATGTACATCATTCGAAAGATAAGAACCAGGCCAAGAGATCATCTTAATTTTCTTATTGTGCCTCATTCGAAATAGATATACAAAACTTCTTGAGATGCCAAGTAAATCATCGGTCTTTGCTTATAACGATTATCATTAAAAATTATCTGATTATTGAAAATTATCTGCCGCGTCAACACCTAAAGTGTTAAAATATTTAAAACGTTAAGAATCTATCAATAAATGTCTTATAAATAACAATAAATATATAACAAATCAAAGCATAAATATCATATCTTTATAACGATTAGCCAAACAAGAATCAGGAGCAAGGCATATCATAGTGCTTTACATGCCAAGGAGCTTGGGATAATTAAAATCCCTACTTCTGCAATATCAGGATACATTTTTTTTTTCACAGTACTGGTAAACAGTCCTTCCGTTTCATAAAGACAAAAGGCAGAGGAAAAACCAATGGTTTATAGTGACATTCGAAAGCATTATCATAAAAGATAGGGAGTGAATGAAACTTTCCTTCTCACAGTAAACTATGAACGTTCTTTGGAAAAGGAGAATATAATATATATATATATATATATATATATATATATATATATATATATATATATATATATATATATATATATATTTTTTTTTTTTTTTTTTTTTTTTTTTTTTTTTTTTTTGAGGGGGTGAGGGGGGGCAGAAGTAAATACTTTGTGTTAAATGGATCTCAGCCAAGGCGAGATGCACAGAACAATAAAATTATGATCGAAGTCTGTCTAATTGTCCCCTTACGGCATCTTACCTCACATAGTACAGTAATGCAGGACTCAAGTTTTAAAAAATTCAACCCAAGAAACAAATAAAAAAACAAACAAAAATAAAAGGTAAAAACATGAAAAAACACGACTATGCCGCAGACCTCTTTGCTGTATTGCTTCGTAGCATGCGAAGGCAATACAACGAAGAGCCCCTCGACTTATTCGTGTTTTTTTCTTCCGTTTTTCTATTTATTCTTCCCTTCGTTGTTTTATTTACAGAGTGTAGTAGGATACGAGAAAGAGAAATTCCCTATGGTGTGGTACAGTTCTTGCATATTTTATGGAAAAGAAAGAAAGAAGTATTACACCAGAGAAAGATGTGCATAGACGGATATGCACAAGTAGAATGTGTAATGAACACGAATGTACCTGTCTGAACATTTGTAATATTATTTTCTTGAATATGAACACAAGAACAGCCATGATTAAGCTTTTTCAAGTTCATATTTTTGCATAAAAATTACGTCTCTATATTCAACATCTAAGATATAGTCAGTAAAACTTGTAAATAATAAAAAAACTTTTAAATTTTCACTATAACCCACCTTTAGTTGTATACAGGAAGTAGTTTCGTGATTACAACATAGGGCACAATAGCACAGGCTGTAGTAATATGTTGATAACAATGGCATTATTTTACAAAATCATCACATGCCCTTCTTCTCTTACAAAGCATAGCATATTATCAACTGCACAAAAGTTGTTAGATCGTTTGTAATAACAAAATTCTCAAACTAAGAAAAGAAGTTGCAAATTCATAACCACTCGGTCGTACACATACTTCTTGTTGTGAATTATAGCTTCATTATCAGATTGCTGTATATTGCTGTAAGAACTGCGCTGCGTTTTGCTGGGTGTGATAAGCCCTACATCGACATATATTAAGTGCTTAAAACAC
>NC_051397.1:34639728-34642228 GCF_015228065.2 Penaeus monodon | reverse complement strand
TATATGTATCTGTGTGTATGTATGTATATATCAGAACACACACACGCACACACACACACACACACACACACACACACACACACACACACACACACACACACACACACACACACACACACACACACACACACACACACACACACACACACACACACCACACACACACACACACACACACAGATATATATATGTGTGTGTGTGTGTGTGTGTGTGTGTGTGTGTGTGTGTGTGTGTGTGTGTGTGTTTGTGTGCATATATACCGAACCATATTTTCTCTCTCCTTCCCCATGCCTTCCCTTCCTTCTCCCCTTGCCTGATTCCCCTTTCCTTCCCACGGGACGAAAGAAGAGGATAAGGGAGGATGAAGAGGCGATAATTAAGGAAGGTGATAATTAAGAAATTCGAGTGTGATAAGGGAATGCTGAAAGCCCTTGTATCTCTTCTTTGCCGTCTTCCCTTCTCTTACTGCTTTTTCCTACTTTATCAGCGTTATCCTTGTGTCATTTTTCGTCATCTTCGTCCGTCTGTGTCGTAATTTCTATTACTCTTCATACAGCTTTATTTGGCATTATCTGCAGTTCTGTTTTTTTTTCTCTCTCTTTTGCTCTCTTCTCCCTTTCTCTCTCTCTCTCTCTCTCTCTCTCTTTCTCTCTCTCTCTCTCTCTCTCTCTCTCTCTCTCTCTCTCCCTCTCTCTCTCTCTCTCTCTCTCTCTCTCTCTCTCTCTCTCTCTTACTCCTGCTTATTAACGGATATTTTTTATTTCTCTCTCTCTCTCTCGGCCACATTCTTTTGTCGTGCTCCATCTCCTTTATTCATTCAGTTTCGCCTTCGCCTCGCTTCGCCATTTGAAAGGGCGAGTCAACAGAGGGTCCCCTCCCCCTACCCCCCCTCATTTTCTTTCCTTTCTCTCTCCCGTCCTCCTTCTTCCCTCTTCTCCTTCTTCCCTCTTCTCCTTCTTCCCTCTTCTCCTTCTTCCTTCTCCCTCTTCCTTCTTCCCTCTCATTCCCTTTCTCTTGCTTTTCCCTTCCCTCTTTTTCTCTCTCTCCCTTCCTCCTTCCCTCTTCTTCCCCCCTTCCCCCCCTCCCTCTCCTACCACACCTCCTCCTCCCTCCTCCCTCTCCTCCCCTCTTCCTACACCCCCTTCCCTCCTCCTCCTCCTCCTCCTCCCATCTCCTCCTTCCCTCCTCTCCCCCTCCCCCTCTCCTACCCCTCTTCCTCCTCCTGCCTCCTCCCTTCCCTCGGTTACTATGTAAATTGCCCCCATAAAGAAGGCTCTTCCCCTCAGAGTACCTGCGGTTCGTCTCTCTCTGCTCCTCCAGCGAGACATAGGTCGGGCGAACACGTCAAACTTCCATACATTTTTTGATTCTTATTTCCTTCTCCCTTTTCATTCGTTTGTGTTGAGGCTGCGTAAACTTGCGTAGGATGGATAAGAAGATGACTAAGTATGTGAACTGATAAATAGGTGAATAGGTGGGTGAATAAACATGTGATTAAATCAGTTAATAGGTAAATAGATAAGTATGATAAATAGATATGAATAAGAAATAAAGATAAATAAATAAATGAATGAATGGGTAAATCGATAGATAATTTAGGTAGATAAATAGTTTGATAAATAAATAAATAAAAGATAATGTGGAAAATGGGTGAGAGAAAAGATATGAAAAATATGACGAAAACAGTTTCTTGTGTCAAGAATTCTGACAATCTTATAATTCTTCCTATGGTAATCAAGGAATGAATAAGGAAATGAACAGAAAACTGGAGTTCTAGGCTCTGAAAGTCCACGTGGAAGTCTACGATGACTTTCTGAATGAATGATGCTTGATCTCTCTCTCTCTAGTTCTCTCTCTCTCTCTCTCTCTCTCTCTCTCTCTCTCTCTCTCTCTCTCTCTCTCTCTCTCTCTCTCTCTCTCTCTCTCTCTCTCTCTCTCTCTCTCTCTCTCCGCTCTCTCTCGCTCTTCTCCTCTCTCTCTCTCTCTCTCTCTCTATCTCGCTCTCTCTCTCTCTCTCTCTCTCTCTCTCTCTCTCTCTCTCTCTCTCTTCTCTCTCTCTCGTTTTCTTTACCCCAGTCAGTTTGTAGAAATTTATTTAATCAACTGTTCCTTGTCTTCTGTTTTTTTTTCTTTCTCTCTCATTACAGTCTTCTTTACTAAGGACGAATGTCTCTGCGTCAGTATTTATGATGAAATAATAAATTCTTCACATAGGATTAATTTTCTTAAATATGTTTGGTGTTGTTATCCCTTACAGACTCATAATAGAAGATTGTTACAGACATTTTATCCTTTTATTCTGGCTATGCAAATTGTAGAATGAAAATCCAGATTAAATTTGAACATATTACATCTATCAATCTATCTACCAGTACAGAATGTTATCGTCATTATGTATTATCTCAATCTAGTCCATATATTGCATGTCTACTTATTCTATACGGGTTGGGAGGGATCATTTAAGGTGGGATGTTCAAGTCACTTAATGAACTTTGAATCA
>NC_051397.1:34632920-34639628 GCF_015228065.2 Penaeus monodon | reverse complement strand
CTATTACTTAATACTATTTTTATTATTATTATCTATTAAATTATATCATATTTTCATTATTTTCATTTTTTTTATTTATTTTTTTCTTTTCTTTTCAATAATCATAATCATCATCATCATTCTTTCCATCATCATATATTATACTTATTCTTTTATCATTATTGTAGTTACTATCAAAATATTATCCCCATTATATTATTTATTTATTGTTGTTGTTAGTGTTGTTGTTGTTGTTATTTTTATTGTTATTATTCTTTTTCTTTTTTTATTATTTTTATTTATTTTTCATTATTATTATTATTATTATTATTACTTATTATTGTTATTTTTTGTTACTGTTATCATCATTATCATCATCACCATCATCATCATAAATAATAAATAATAATAATAATAGAATAATAATAACGGTAATAATAATAATAATAAAATAGTAATAATAATAATAATAATAATAATACAATAGTAATAATAATAACAATAATAAAATAATAATAATAATAATGATAATAATAATAATAATAACAATAATGATAATAATAATGATGATGATAATAATAATAATAATTATTATTATTATAATAATGATAATGATTAGTTGATAATAATAACAACAACAAAAAAAACAATAATAATAATAAAAATGGGTTTACAAAAAAATATTTTTTGTAGGTTGTGTTAGTTTTTCAACTGATTTAGAGCAAATCTGCATCGCTGAATCCAAAAATGCCATCCATTTCCCCGATCAGGTCAAGTTTTCAACTATGTGAATGTGGGAAAAAAATCGTTTTTTTACGAAGTGGAATACATTAGAAGCGGCATTTTTGTTTTATTTGTGTTACTTATACATCCGATATATTTTATTTATTTGTTTTCTCACCCAATTTGTAATTATCGACATGTTGCAAACATTGATCGGTATCTGTTGACTCGATCGGGAATTGATCAGTTGATCAGTAGACAGATGCATGAAAACTAGATTTTTGGTCATCACTGATCTTTCAGTGCTGACACTTCCGTTTCTTGAGCTCCTCGAATGTTGCAGCGGCAGGGATGTCTTCTTCAAAGTCCAACAGTAATCGGCCATCATGACTGCATCCCACCGTCCCTGATCCCTGGTCTCCATCTCCTTCATGTCTTGATGAAATCTCCCCCCCTGCTCGTCGCTCATTGATCCCGGATTCAGGAAACCGATCCATGTGTGAAAATGGGTTTAGTGCATTTTGATGCTCATGTTTTGAAGGCAGTCAGATTTTGGTGACGAGTTCTGCGTAGTTGCTGGCCTGTTTTTGCAAGGAAGTTCTTTACGACCAGAACAAATGCCTTCCACGCTTCCAGTTCGATTATTCTTTGAGTTTTCAAACTCTGGATCTCTGTTTGAGCTGACGTATTTGAGGTCCGTCAAAGAGCCAGCTTTCAATTTCTCCATGGTCACTCCTGGAAAAGCTTGGCACAGGTGAGTGAAGCAGCCACCACCCTTGTCCAGAGCTTTGGTAAAACTGCTTCATCAACCCAAGGCTTAATGTGCAAGGGTGGAAGAGACCCTGTCTCTTTTCCACCAGAGGGGCGTTGATGACGTTCTTTGATTGCTAGGCTTCAATTCCTCCCGAAGGGGACCATCCTTTTTCGTGTAATGCTGAGCTCGGTCCCTACATCCCACATGCACAGAAAGCTGGGGTATTTGGTGAAACCGGGAAATGCTGTCCCAACAAAAAGTTACCCTTCAGGTCAACACAGATCATCCACTCATGCTGACAAAAACGAATTTTCCCAACAGATACTTCCCCGCTTCATACTTCTCCTTCAGTGTGGGCGAGTGAGCCACGGTATAGAGGCCAAACTGGTTGCCCTGTGCACCAGAACGGCTTTTAGCGATCTCTTGCTGCTGTCAATAAACAGTCTCCATTCTACATGTTGGTACTGTGGCAATCCAAGATTGTGAGAAGCTGTGAAACACTGTCAGTACACAAGTCTTGCTCTTCAGAAAAAAAAACGAAGGTATTCTTGATGTCTGTTGCGGTAGAAAGTGATGCGAGTACTGTCAGAAAGAAGTTTTTTCTTTCAGTCTTTATGCCAACAATTCGGCGGATGACTTTGGGAAGTTGAGGTCACGGACAAGATCATTTAGCTCCCTTGGGAAAAGGGATGCGGAGCGTATCGGCATCATCGCTAGGAAATACTTCTTCATTGTCTAATACTGGAGAATTTCGTCACTTAATCGGGAAGTTGCTGTGACAGGTACTGGAACTTCATCACAGTGAGGTAAGGACGACGTGCTGATCAAGATCAGGATGCTTGAGACTGCTCTGGTTCTTTCTGTTGATCCCAGTCAAATTAAAAGCGCAGAAGTAACAGTCACTGACATGGTTTTTCGGCTCTCTCCCAAAACCCTTGAATTCCAAACCTTCAGCCCGTCCTTCTTTTCCCTGGGGTCCCTCGACGTAGATACTCGGTGCATTTCTTGCAGGACCATGTGAGGCGCCCAAGCTTTGTCCTGATCACCAAGTTTCATGCCAATATAAGCATGATAAGCACGCTTTACGAAACTTGTGACTGCTTTCCTGTTAGGAACAACGGTATATTCGCCGCAGACGTAGCAGAATACATCCGGCTTATTTCTGCAAGACCTTCTGGACGAATCCATATCATTCATCTGAATAAGGAAAAAATGTCTGTTAGCAAAAAAATGTGCGGTCGCAACTTGAAAATTATATCGTAATACCCGCCACGAAAATGCTAATACCCCTTTTGTAGAAAAACAACTTAAAAACAATTTTTGGCAATGAACACAAAATTTTACCCGATTGAGCAAAATCAATGCTAATTTTGAATTCAGCGCATCAAAATTGTCTAAAATCAGTAAAACAATTTTGACGATTTTTTTGCTGTTGACCCGTCTAAATAATAAATAATAATTTAAAAATAATAATAATAATAAAAAATAAATAATTAATAATGATAACAACAACAATAATAATAAAAAACAATGATGATAATAATGATAATAATAATAATAATAGTAATAATAAAAATAATAACTAACAATAATTATAATAACAGAAATAGAAAAACTGTCTGGAAAACGAGAAAGAAAATTCCGTAATTAATCAGAGCAAGATCCGAAAATAATGAAATGCTCCAAAATAGATTTCATGATTACAAGTCTGTGGCATTTAAATCAGCTAAACCTTTCCGGTGTAGATTCTGCATTTTCAGCTAACATTTGAATCCCTCTGAAAAAAAAAAAAAAAAAATCTCTCTTGCTCTTCCTAATTATTTACGAAAACATTCACTAGGTAATTTTTAATGACTGAAGGCCAAGGATTACGTCAGAGTGCTATGCAGTGTTTAGGGGGTAAAGTAAGTGAAAGATTGAGTGTAGGGGGTAATGATAGTTGATAATTTTGGTAGTACTAATAATGATGATGATAATGATAAAAATAATAAAAAAAAAATTATTACAACAATAATAGTAATGATAAAAAAGATAATAATAAATAATAATAAAATATAAAATAATAAAATAATAATAATATAATAATAAAATAGTAGTAGTAATAATAATAATAATAAAAAAACTAAAATAAAAAACCTTATTATTATTATCATTATTATTTATATTATATTATATTATTATTATTTTTTATTATTATTATTTTTATTATTATTATATTATTATTATTAATTATATTATATTATTGTTATTATTACTTATACTATATACAATTATTACTATATGCTAAAATATTATTTTATATTAGATCATGATAATATAATAATAATATAATAATAATAATAATAATAATGATAATAATAATAATAATAAAAAATAATAATAATAATAATAATAATAATAATGAATAATAAAAATAAAATAATAATAATAATAATAATAACAATAAAATAATAACATTATTGTTTATCATTATTATTTATTATTATTTTGTTATTATTATTATATTATTTTTATTATTATTATATTTTTATTATTATTATATTATTATATTATATTTACTTATCATTATTATTTCTATTATTATAATAAATTATTATTATCGTTATTAAAACAGTGATGATAACAATAAAAATAATAATGGTATTTATAACATAACAATAATAATATTAATCATATTGGTAGTAGAAGTAGTAGTAATAGTAGTCGCAGTGATAAAAATATTAATAATAAAATAATAATAATAATTAATAATAATAATAAATATAATAATTAAATAATATAAAAATAATAAAAATAATAAAATATAATAATAATAAAAATTAAATAATAATAAAAATAATAATAATAATAATGATAATAATATAACAACATAATAATAATAAAATAATAATAAAAAAATAATAATAATAATAATAATAAGGTTTTATTAATTTTATTATTGTGCTATCATTATCATTGATATAATTATATTATCGTATTGTTACTTTTATTATTTTTCATTATTATTATAACTATTATCATCATTATAACTATTATTATCATTATCATAATATCAGTGATAATAATAGTAATTACTCTAATTGTAATTACAATGATACTGATAATAATATCATTATTCAGAGGATGAGGATGAGAATGGCACCGATGATCATGATAACATGAGACAACAATAACGAAAATATGCGTTATATTCATATTTTTCACCAAAATACGAGGCTCTGAGATTAACCGCAAAGATATCATGTAATTAACATAATTTTCCCCCCAATAAGACATCGTCCAGGTGACCCTCGCTTTTCAGTCTCTTTAAACAGAATGAACTCGATAAAAGGAAGCGAATACTTCTCTGGCAAGTTTATTATTGTTGTTGTTGTTGTTTGTGTTTTTATTGGTATTATATTATTATTATTATTATTATTATTATTTTTATATTATTATTATTATTATTATTTATTATGTTATTGTTATTTTTATTTTTATTATTTTTATCATTATTATTTATTATTATTATTAGTAGTATAGTAGTAGTAGTAGTAGTAGTATGGAGTAATAGTAGTAGTAGTATTTTATTATCATTATGATTATTATTATCATTATTATTACTATTATTATTATTATTTTTTTTTTTTATTATTGTTATTATTATCATTATCATTGTATTTATCATTATTATCATTATTATTATTATTATTAATTAATTTATTATTTTATTTTTTTATTTTTTTATTATTATTTTTTTTTATAACTGAACTTGATCATCGCAATGGGTCGCGAGTGTGGTTCTGAGTAAGAGAAAAGATAATGCATTATTAGTAATAACAACGATTGGGTATGGTCATAATAATTCTTCAAAAATATGTCAGTGTTGATATTAACATGAATAATTAAGATGGTGCTGATCATAACAAAGTTAGTAATATTTTTCTTCCATTCTATACGTAATTTTTTATTTTAATAAAGAAATCTTATAATTCCTATTTGTTATAACGGTGATACATTAACGAAGGAATGCGCCATATTTGATAATGTCTTGTGTGTTGACAAATAGCATCGATCAGTATTATCAATATTCCATGTTCTTTCCAGTATAGAAATGAGGAAGGAAGGGAATGTTGGACTGAATTTCTCGTAGTAAAAAAAATCCTTTTCTTTTCTTCTTTCTTTCTTTTTTAAGCAGAACGTGTAAGATTTTATCAGAGATTCGTAAAATGATATCACTGTCACTCGGAAAGCAAAACAAATTGGTAAGTACAGTTCATGTGTTGCAAGACTCCCTTGCCAAGGACGTATAAGAAACAACAATTACCAGGACAAATTTGATAATAACGCGGACCAGACTCGCAGAACGGCCGTCACTAGTGGAAGAAAAGAGAGACCGAGCTGGAGAGAGACGTCAACAGGCGGTGCAGTAAGCGACCACGCTCATGGCAGGCGGAGGAGACAGATGAAGAGTAAGGATATTCTCGTAAGGCTCTGGCACCCCAAGTAAAGGAAGGTAAACGGCTGGTTTGATATAACTGTACGAGGCCCGACCCCATGAATATTCATAGACACGGACGTGCATATACACAGAAATAAAGGCATATCTGTCTATCTGATAGAGATCCATTAACTATGCATGTCTAGACAGATAGATACGCATTTATTTCTGTGTATATGCATGTCTGTATAATAAATATTTGGGTCGGGCCTTGCACAAACCGACCGAATTTCTCCGTCGCGAGCTCCCTCGTTACAGAAGCGGCCAGTGACAAAGAGTTAAGTTTTCATTTATCATCTTTTGAGGGAAATTAGTGATATTTTTATTATAAAGGTTACAGGATGTTGAAAAAAATCTAATGGTATGGAACTGATCTAAAGAACTGCTTTACACAACAACGTCTGCACCTTATCCATCTCGTACTTTTCTTCAGGTATGCCCACTTTTCTGTCTCATTAACCAGGGATAGGAATCTATTCTAGATCCTGTGGTGAATGTTGAGTCCTAAGTCTGTGGCTGATAAGACTGGGTTCTGCAGTTTCATTTATCTGTTTTCATTATCATTATTATTTCCATATAGTAAGACGTTTTTGATTTAGCATGTGCATTATCTTCTTTGCAGCTGGTATAGTTCTGGAATTTTCTCGCATGTCACAGAGAGACTGGATTTTGTTATGCACCGACAACTGAAAACCGAAGAGAAGTCAGTAGCAAATTCGGAATGCTTCCAACTTCCCCAACATGTCAAAAGCAAAGTATGACTCTGAACCTT
>NC_051397.1:34612000-34617000 GCF_015228065.2 Penaeus monodon | reverse complement strand
TCCAAATCCACAGAGTCCTACAACGTCCCATTTAAAGAAAGAGAGTTCCTCAAGTAATGCTAGTAAGTCGGATTCAATACTCATTTTCCTTATATTATATGTGCAAAGGTTCACCAACGTGGGGCGGCCTGCTTTTTAACCGGAGATTTTTAGCACCCTCTGCTCTGGAGCCGTCGTAACCAGGGGTTCCTTCGCCTCCGGAATGAGGGCCGTCGCTCTGTTTTGAGAGGTAGGCAGCCGAGTTACCCCCCACCTATTGACTTAGGTGTATCTTGGTGGGGGATGGGGGGTAGTTTAGCCGGGATGCCACTGATAAGCCCCTCCAACAGGGTTGGCCCTGTCTAGTGTGGACTTACGAGCAGCATCGCACGGGCCTGCTCACTACACCAGGGTATACTCCCTCAAGCCCATGCTCACGGGAGTGAGCATGGGCTTGAGGGATACACCTAAGTCAATAGGTGGGGGGTAACTCGGCTGCCTACCTCTCAAAACAGAGCGACGGCCCTCCGGAGGCGAAGGAACCCCTGGTTACGACGGCTCCAGAGCAGAGGGTGCTAAAAATCTCCGGTTAAAAAGCAGGCCGCCCCACGTTGGTGAACCTTTGCACATATAATATAAGGAAAATGAGTAGTGAATCCGACTTACTAGCATTACTTGAGGAACTCTCTTTCACACAACACACACACACACACACACACACACACACACACACACACACACACACACACACACACACACACACACACACACAACACACACACACACACACACATGTATATATATATATATATATATATATATATATATATATATATATATATATATATATATATAAATATATATATAAATATATATATAGATATATATATATATATATATATATATATATATATATATATAATATATATATATATATATATATATATATATATATAATACATGTATGTGAATATACACATATAGAAACACAAACACACAAACGCACACGCATCCGTACGCAGCCCAGCCAGCCTCTCTGAGGTCCCGAGCTCCCGCCCCCGCCTTCGCGAGCGGCGGCAGGTCGACGACTGACCTTTCGGGAAACAAAAGCCTGGGCGCCGCGGAAACAAGCCGAAAGTCCCCGTCATCCTCCGCGAAGGCGAGGACGAGGCGGCGCGGCGTTTTTTTTTCGAGAAGGAGGTTGGGTCCTTGGTCTTTTGAGTGCTCTCTCCAATATGCCACGGTGTTTGCTGCACACGCACGCACGCACGCATGCACACACGCACGCACGCACGCACGCACACATACACACAGACATACATACTTCTATCTGTCTCAATATTTATATATCTATCTATATGTAGATATGTGTGCACTTAATTACACAGATGTGTGCATGTGTGTGTGTGTGTGTGTGTGTGTGTGTGTGTGTGTGTGTGTGTGTGTGTGTGTGTGTGTGTGTGTGCATACATACATACATATATATATATATATATATATATATATATATATATATATATATATATATATACACATATATATTTTTGTGTGTGTGTGAGCGCGCGCGCGTGTGTGTATATATGCATTTAAATAGACATAGATATAATAAATAATAAGTATACGCAATTAGCCGTATTATCGAAACCGGTCAAATACATTTCTTGTATAGTGATGATATTAATTCTCATTCATACCTTATCTACATTTACTGCAACGAATACTGTCCAATTGTTCTACGTGCCGACCAACATCTTTGTGCGTGCACCATCCACTTTATCCCAGTGATCCATTTTAGTTATAATATTTAGAGAGAAATTTCTATTTATAGGATATCATAGCTGAAACAATGACGTCATACTTCTTCGTGACGTCATAGCTGAAACAATGACGCCATATTTCTTCGTGACGTCATAGATGAAACGATGTCGTCATATTTCTTCGTGGCGTCATAGCTGAAACGATGTCGTCATATTTCTTCGTGGCGTCATAGCTGAAACGATGTCGTTATATATCTTCGTGACGTCATACATGAAACGATGACGCTATATTTATCCATGACGTCATACCTGAAACGACGACGCCCTTTTTACTCGTGACGTCATTTTTTTGAAACAATGACGCCACATTTGACCGTGGCGTCATGCGTGACAGAAGGGCCCGAGTCATGTCATATGGGCGCTGCAGATTAACGTTTCCCCGAAAATGGTGCGTCACTGAGCTCGAGAAGTCTTAAGTCCTCCTTTCTCTTCTTCCCCTCTGCTTTGTCTACGTTTTCTTCCCATTTTCTTACTTTGCTTGTAATCCCTTCTTCGTCTTCTTCTTCTTCTTCTTCCTGCCTTTCTTGGTCCTGGTAAATCGCTTTGAATGTTTCTCTCTTTATTATTTTTTATATATGATAATATTTACTAATTATCTCCCACCCCCCTCCTCCCACTCCGTCCCATCTCTTCATCCTATTCAATATCTCCCATACCTCGAATCTACCCTACACCCCCATCCTTCCCCACACCCCCTCCCTCTTCCCCCTCCTCTTCTCTCTCTCCCTCTTTCCCTTCTCCTACCCCTCCCACGCCCTCCCCCTCCTAGCTCCCTTCCCTCCCTCACTCCCTCTCTTCCTTCCCTCCCTTCCTCTCTCCCCCGCCTCCCCTCCCTCCTCTCTCCCTCTTCCCTCCCCCTTCCCCTCCCACGCCCCCACTCCGCCCCTCGACCACTCCCTCCCACGCCTCTCCTGCTCCTCCTCTTCCTCTTCTTCCTTACAACGCAAAAGCTTCTGTTTTTTTTAACCAACCCCTTTATTTTCTCCCCCCCGCCTAAGCCTCCTTCAGCGTCTCCCCCCCTTCCCACTCCCCCACCCATCCCCCCTCCTCCCCGTTTTGCGAAAGCCGCACAGGTGGTCGTTGTCATCGCCGTGGGAGGGCGCTGGTCTCGACACGCCTCTTCGGAGAGCAATTTTGATGATTGTTTACCCTGGCGGTTGTTTGGGGGTGACAATACGCTATTTCTTTTTTCGTTTTAGGGAAGTTCAGGATTTTTTTTTTTTTTTTTTTTGAGGGGCTTCTGGTGTTCGGAGGCGGATCTGCTGTGTTTAACCATTCTGTTTCTTCTTTTCTCGTCGGTTTTAACTTTCTCTCTCTCTCTCTCTCTCTCTCTCTCTCTCTCTCTCTCTCTCTCTCTCTCTCTCTCTCTCTCTTCTCCCCTCTCCCCCTCTCCCCCTCCCCTTCTCTTCTCCCTTCTTCCCTCCCTCCTGTCCCCCTCTTCTCCCCCCCTCTCCCCCTCCCTCCCGTCCCCCTTCCCTCTTCCCCTCCCTCCCTCACTCCCCCCCCCTCCCCCCATTCCGTCATCGCCAAAAGTATCAACACTTCACAGTCGGCCATTTTACGCTCGAAGGCCGCCAAGAATAAACGAAATGAGTTCACTCGAAGGGAACTGACAAGGGAGTTCAAGTCGCTTTTGGAAGGAGTCTGATCCTTCGTGACGGTGGGATCTTGGAATCGGGATTAACCTTTACGATTATTATTGTTTTTTTTTTTCAGAGAAGAGTATTGTGTCTTTTTTAGGGTGGAGTGGGAGTTTTTTTTTTTTTAATAATGAGAAAGCATTTCAATCGGTAGTATTTATTGTTTGCTTTTTTATATTTGTTCTAATAAAGAGAAAAAAACTCTTTCCCAAATATAAAACAACAAAATTCGATAAAAAAAATTAACCATTGCAATAATTTAATCAAAATCCTCTATTTATTCGCTTTAATACCTACTTCCTTAGTACTCTTCCTCTCACAAGAAAGTAATTACTCAAAACATTCTTCGAGCCAAAGACTTAAAAAAAAAACCTAGCCATAAAAATCAAGTCAAAATTACAACAGGAAATTAGGGGGCAACAGACACAAAGAAAAAAAGAAGAAGAAAAAAAGAAAGATCGATTTTTCACTCCTCTTGGGCAAGACGCGAGGCTTTTATCTCAACCCATGATGTGAGTGCCGCAGGTGGGAGCCTCTCTGCGTCGGGCGAGGGGCAAGGCTTGTGTGTGGGGGAGGGGGGGGCAGGGGATAGAGGGCAGGGAGCAGAGGGTATGGGGTAGAAGGCAGGGAGCAGGAGGGGGTGCAGGGGGAAAGGAAAGGGAGCAGAGGGCAGAAAGCAGGAGGTCAGAGAGCAGGGGACAGGTGCCAGATAGCAGGGGGCAGGGGACAGCAAGCATACGGCAGGGAATAGGGAGCAGGAGTCAGAGAGCAAGAAGCAGGTGCCAGGGAACAGAAGGCAGGGGAGCAGGGGACAGGTGCCAGATAGCAGGAGACAGGTGCCAGATAGCAGGAGACAGGTGCCAGATAGCAGGAGACAGGTGCCAGATAGCAGGGGATAGGTGCCAGGTAGCAGGAAACAGGTGCCAGACAGCAGGGGACAGGGGGCAGGGAGCAGGGGGTAGAGGGCAAGAGGCAGGGATCACAGAGCAGGGGTAGAGGGCAAGAGGCAGGGATCAGAGAGCAGGGCAGGGGGCAAGGGAACCCGGCAGGAGTCGAGACGTGGGAGGGAACGCCGAACCTTTGGCTCTCTGGCCGGGTTGCTGACACGTATTCTTACTCTCCAATCTCCTTTTTCTTTTTTCTTTTCTTTTCCTTTTTTGTCTCCCCTTTTTACTTTCTTTTATTTCTATTTGTATCTTTTTTTTTACTTTTTCTTTTTTTTCACTTTTTTCATGTCTGTTTTTTTCTCTCTCTTTCCTTTTCTTCCGTTCCCTTTTCTTTCTTTTTCCTTCATTTTCCGTTTCTTGTTTCTCTCTCTTGCAGCTCTCTCTTTCACTCTTTTTTCTCTCACGTTCTTCATCTCCGTTTTCCGTTTTGTTTCTCTTTCTTCCATTTTCCCTGTCTCTCTGTTCCTCTCCTTCGCCCTTGTTTTTCTTTCTCTTTCTTAGTCTCTTCATCTCCCATCTCTCCTTTCTCTGTCTCTCTATCCATCCCTCTTTCCTTCTCTCTGTCTCTCAATCCTCCCTTTTCTCCTCCCCTTCTCCGTCTCGCGCTTTGTCCCTCT
>NC_051397.1:34597000-34604500 GCF_015228065.2 Penaeus monodon | reverse complement strand
GAGAGAGAGAAGAAGAGAGAGAAACGAGAGACAACGAGAGACGAAGCACGAGAGAGAAAGAAAAAGAGAGAGTATATAAGAATAATATTATATATGAAGAAGATTAGATGAGATGAGAGATGATGAGATATGAGAGAGAGAGAAGAGAGGTGAGGATGTGAGAGAGAGAGAATGAAATGAGAGAGAAGGAGAATAACATACACCACAACACACACACACACACACACACACACTACACACACATAACTACCACACACAAACAAAACTATATATATATATATACACACTATATATATATATATATAATATATTATCTTATATAGTAATTTATTATAGTATACAATAGATAGATATAATATAAAATATATATATACGATATATTTATATATATATATTATATAAATAAAATTTATGAAATAAAACAGTAATTTTATATTTTATGTGTTGTGTGTGTGGTATATATATATATAAAAATATCTTATTATATATATAGATATATATATATTTTATATATATATTATATTTATTATATATCTATATTATATATATTATATATATCATGTATATATATATATATATATATATATATATAAATAACAGTATTATTCCTTATCTCGATGTACATCAGTTATTTAGTCAGTAAAACAATTAAAAAGAAAATAATAATAAAACTGATATAAGAAAAAAATTTATTATCATATGTCAGATAAAGGTCACAGAAGATTTAATTAAGATAAAAACCAAGTGACATGTTAATTGGTGTCAATCGTTTTGTCTTCCAGTTGGAATATTAATTAGGGATCAATCAAAGCTGCAGTTTTAGAGAGAGCAACAAATTTAAAAGATATCTTTACTGTTATCATTATCATCAGCATTATTATTATCATTATTATTATTATTATTATTATTATTATTATTATTATTATCATTATTATCATTTTATTATTGTTAGTATTTTATCATTATTATCATCATATTATTATTATTATCATTATTAATATTAATTATATTATTATATATATCATTACATTACTATCAATCATTATATTATTATATCATTATAATAAAATAATATTATTATATATATATTATATTATATTCAATTTATCACATATATAATATCATGTTATAATATTATCAGTTTATTATCAAATGATACTATTATATTATTATATATTACATTTTATTATTCATATTACTATCATTATTATTATTTCATATTATATCATTTGTTGTTATAATTACATTAGTATTTTCATCATTATTATATTACCTTATACTATTATATCTATTATCCTATATTCTATTCTTATTATACTATACTATTATATTAATTACTATCATCTATTAATACTATTACTATTACTATTACTATTACTTCTATTACTATACTATACTATTACTATTATTATTATCATTATTATTATCATCATCATCATCATCATCATCATCATCACTATTATACTTATTCTTTTTATCATTATTGTAGTTACTATCAAAATTATTATCCCCATTATTATTATTATTATTTCTATTGTTGTTGTTGTTGTTGTTGTTGTTGTTATTTTTATTGTTATTATTCTTCTTCTTTTTCTTATTATTATTATTATTAATTATATTATTATATTATTATTTATTATGATTATTATTATTATTATTATCATATTATCATCATTATCATCATCATCATCATCATCATCAATAATAATAATAATAATAATAATAATAGTAAATAATAATAACGGATAATAATGATAATAATAATAATAATAATTATTATTATTATTATTATAATGATAATGATTATGTTGATAATAAGAATAAGAACAATAGTAATAATAATAATAAAGAATAATAACGGTAGTAATAATAATAATAATGATAATGATAATAATAATAATATAATAAAAATAATGATAATGATTATGTTGATAATAAGAACAACAACAACAACAATAATAATAATAACACTGGGTTATAAAAAAATATTTCTTGTAAGTTGTCTTAGTTTTTCAACTGATTGAGAGCAAACCTGCATCGCTGAATCCAAAAATGCCATCCATTTTCCCCGATCAGGTCAAGTTTTTCAACTAAGTGAATATAGGAAAAATAGTTTTTTTTTTTACGAAGTGGAATACATTAGAACGGCATTTTTGTTTTATTTGTGTTACTTATACATCCGATATATTTTATTTATTTTGTTTTCTCACCCAATTTGTAATTATCGACATGTTGCAAACATTGATCGGTATCTGTATTGACATCGATCAGAATTGATCAGTTGATCAGTAGACAGATGCATGAAAACTAGATGTTTGGTCATCACTGATCATTCAGTGCTGACACTTCCGTTTCTTTGAGCTCCTCGAATGTGCAGCGGCAGGGATGTCTCTCTTCAAACCAACGTAATGGGCCCATCTTTAAGGGCATCCCACCGTCCCTGATCCTGGTCTCCATCTCCTTCATGTTTTGAGAAATCCTCCCCCTGCTCGTCTCATTGACCCCGGATTCTCGGGAAAACCCCGACCAGTGTGAAAAGGTAGTGCATTTTGAGTCATTTTTTTTGAGGCAGTCGATTTTGGTGCGAGTTCTGCGAGTTGGGGCCCTTGTTGTTCCCAAAGGGAAGTTTTTTTACGACCAGAACAAATCCCCCCACGTTCCATTCGATTTTATTCTTTGATTTTTTCAAACCGGTCTCTGATGAGTGAGTATTGAGGTCCGTCAAAGATGCCAGCTTTCAATTTCTCCATGGTCACTCCGGGAAAATTTGGCACAGGGGAAGAGCCACCACCTGTCCAGAGCTTTGGTGAATGCTTCATCAAGCCAGGTTAATGTGAAAGGGGTGGGAAGGTACCCTGTTTGTCCCCGAGGGCGTTGTGCGTTTTTTTGAATGTAGGCTTAACCCCCCCGCAGGCCACCTTTTTGTGTAATGCTACTCGGTCCCTACTATCCCATGCACAGAAGCTCGGGGATTGTGAAACGGATGCTGTCCCAAAAAAAAGTTCACCATCTTCAGGTCAACAAGATCATCCCTCAGCTGACAATAACGAATTTCTCCAACAGATATTCACCGTTTCAAATTCCCCTTCGTTAGTCGAGTGACCACGGTTAAGAGGCAAACGGTTGCCGTTTCACCAAACGGCTTTCGCGATCTCTTGTGGCAAAAAACCCCTTCCCTTTACTGTTGGTACGGGGGCAAACCAAGATTTTGAGAAACTGTGAAAAAAATCGTACAGTAACCAAATCTTTTTTCGAAAAAAAAAAAGAAGGTATTTTTATGTCTGTTTCGGTAGGGAAAGTGATGCGGTCTGCAGAAAGGGAAATTTTTTTTTTTTTCAGTCTTTTGCCCAAAAATTTGGGGGGAGACTTTGGGAAGTTTAGGTCGGACAAGATCATTTAGCCCTGGGAAAAGGGATCGGAGCGTCCGGGTTCGTAGGAACTATTTTCCCCTTTTCTTTAATAGGAGAATTTTCGTCACTTTAATGGGGGTTCCGTGAAGGGGCTGGAAAAAATACAGTGAGGAAAGGGGGGAGTGCGATTTAAGTAGGATGCGGGTCGGTCGGGCTTTCTTTTTTCCCAATTTTTTTTCCGAGTAACATCCTACATGGTTTTTCGGCTCTCTCCAAAAAACCCTTGGAAATTAAACTTATTTTTCCTTTCCTTATCGACTGTACTGTGCAATTTCTTTCGCCATACCCCCTTTTCCCGTCACCAATTATGCCATTAAGCAGATAGCACGTTTACAAACTTGTGCGTTTCCTTTAAAAACAACGGGAATTCGCCCAAAAACAAAACATCCGGAAATTTTTGGAAATTTTGGACGAAACATTCCATCAATAAAAAAATGTCTTTCAAAAAAATTGCCCGGGGGCAACGAAAAAAAACTAAAACCCACAAAAAACAATACCCATGTAACAACAAAACCGTTAAAAAAATATTTAAAAAAAAATTTAATATCAAAATCAATTTAATTTTAACAACATCAAAATTTTTAAAATTAAAAACAATTAACATTTTTTTGTTTTGAATTTAAAAATAAAAAATAATAATAAAAAAATTAAAATAAAAATAAAAAATGTAACAAAAAAAATAATAAAACAAGATGAAATAATGAAATTAAAAAATAGAAAAAAAAAATTACAATTTATTTAAAACAGTAAAAAAAATTTTGGGAGAAAAAAAATTTCCCCGAAATTAAATCAGAGAAAAGATCCGAAAAAAATAAATGCCCCAAAAATGATTTCAATTACAAGTCTTTTGCATTTAAAATAGCTAAACTTTCGGTGTAATTCTGCATTTTAGCAAACTTTTTGAACCCTCTGAAAAAAAAAAAAAAAAATCTCTCTTGCTTTCCAAATTTTTACGAAAACATTCCTTAATGTTAATTGTAAGGGCCCAAGGTTACGTCAAGTGTACGGGCATGTTAGGGGAGGTAAAGTAAAAAAATTTGAGTTAGGGTAATGTGTGTAACTTTGGTATCAAAATATGATGTATAATGTTTACATTAAAAAAAAAAATTATTACAACAATAATATAAATTAAAAAAAAAAAATATAATAATAAATAAATAATAATAATAATAATAATAATAATAATTAAAATTTAAAATAATAAAAATATACAAAATACAATAATATTAAAAACATAAAAATAAGTTTTTTATTTCTTTATCATGATGAAAATAAAAAAATATATTCCCAAAAATATAAAAATTATAGAGAAAAAAATAATAATAAAAAAAACTAAAAAAAAACCTTATTTATTATCATTATTTTTATTTTTTTATTTTATTTTAATTTTTTTATTATTTTATTTTATTAATTATTTTTAAATTTTTTTAAATTATTATTATTATTATGTTATTATTACACTCCCTACTACTTATTACTTTTAAATTCTATTAATTTTATTATTTTATTATCTCTGTAATAAAATAAATAAATTAAAATAATAATAATAATAATAATAATAATAAAAAATAATAATAAAATAAATAAAAAAATTTTAAAATTTAAAATAAAAAAATAAAATGAAAAATAAAAATATAATAATAAAAAATTAAAATAACAATAAAAAAAACAATTGTTTTTATTATTATTATTATTTTATTTTTTTATTTTTATTATTTTATTATTATTTTATTTTTATTTTTATTTTTTTTTTCTAATTTTAATTTTATTTCGTTTTTTTAAAACGTGTGATAACATAAAAAAAATATGGTATTTAAAAAAACAATAATATTAATCTTTTGGGTAGTAAAAGTAGTAAAATAGTATCGCAGGATAAAAATAATAATGATAAAAAATAAAAATGAATTAATACTAATGATAGAAATGATAATAACGATATAATAACAATAATTATAATAATATAATAATAATATAATAATAATAATTAATAATAATGATAATAATAATAACAACCATAATAATAATAATAATAATAATAATAATAATAATAATAATAATAATGGTATTATTAATATTATTATTGTTGCTATCATTATCATTGATATCATTATTATTATCGTTATTGTTACTATTATTATTATCATTATTATTATAACTATTATCATCATTATAACTATTATTATCATTATCATAATATCAGTGATAATAATAGTAATTACTCTAATTGTAATTACAATGATACTGATAATAATATTATTCAGAGGATGAGGATGAGAATGGCACCGATGATCCTGATAACATGAGACAACAATAACGAAAATATACGTTATATTCCATATTTTCACAAAATACGAGGCTCTGAGATTAACCGCAACGATATCATGTTATCAACATAATTTCCTCCCAATAAGACATCGTCCAGGTGACCATCGCTTTTAACGTCTCTTTAAACGTAATGAACTCCGATAAGAGGAAGCGAATAACTTCCTCTGGCAAGTTTATTATTGTTGTTGTTGTTGTTGTTGTTATTGTTATTATTATTATTGTTATTATTATTGTTATTATTATTATTTATTATTATTATTATTATTATCATTGTTACTATTATTGTTATTATTATTTATGATTATGATTATTATTATTATTATTATTATTATATGATTATTATTATTATTAGTAGTGTAAGTAGTAGTAGTAGTTACGTTAGTAAATAGTTAGTAGTATTTTATTAATATAGTAGTATTATTATCATATTTACTATTATATTATTATTATTTTATTATCATTATTATTATTATTATATTATTATTATATTATTATTATTATTATCATTATTATCATTATTATTATTTTATTTTTTTATTTTATTTTTATTTATTGTATTTATAACTGAACTTGATCATCGCAATGGGTCGCGAGTGTGGTTCTGAGTAAGAGAAAAGATAATGCATTATTAGTATTAACAACGATTGGGTATGGTCATAATAATTCTTCAAAAATATGTCAGTGTTGATATTAACATGAATAATTAAGATGGTGCTGATCATAACAAAGCTAGTAATATTTTTCTTCCATTCTATACGTCATTTTTTTATTTTTTAATAAAGAAATCTTCATAATTCCTATTTGTTATTAACGGTGATACATTAACGAAGGAATGCGCATATTTGATAATGTCTTGTGTGTTGACAAATAGCATCGATCAGTATTATCAATATTCCATGTTCTTTCCAGTATAGAAATGAGGAAGGAAGGTAATGTTGGACTGAAAAAAATCCTTTCATTTTTCTTTTCTTCTATTTTTTCTTTTTAAGCAGAACGTGTAAGATTTTATCAGAGATTCGTAAAATGATATCACTGTCACTCGGAAAGCAAAACAAATTGGTAAGTACATTTCATGTGTTCCCAAACCCCCTTGCCAAAGGAGGGTATAAGAAACAAAAAATTCCCCAGGGAAAAATTTGATAAAACGCAGACCAGACCCCGCAAAAGGGCCGTCCCCTTGGGGAAAAGAAAAGAGAGACCGAGCGGGGAGAAGACTAAAACCGGGCCCTTGCGGGAAAGCAACCACCTCAGGGAAAGGCGGAGGAGACAGATAAAGGGAGAAAGGGGATTTTCTCGTAAGGTCTGGCCCCCCAATAAAGGGAAAGGGAAAAAGGGGGCGGGTTTGTTATAACTGGGCGGGGCCCGCCCCCATGAATATTCAAGACCCGGACGTGCTATACACAGAAAAAAACCCTATCTGCCCAAAATCTGATAGAGTTTCCTTAAAACTAATGAAAGTTTGCAGAAATACGCTTTTATTTTTTGTTTTATAGCAGGGTCTGTATAAAAATTTTGGTGGGGCCCTTTTGCAAAAACCCGGGACCAAATTTTCTGGGGGCCCGCGAGCCCCCTCGTTCAGAAGCGGCCGAGAAAAAGAGTAATTTTTTCTTTTACACCTTTTGGGGGAAAATTATTGATATTTTTTAAAGGGTTTACGGGAAATTTGAAAAAATCAAATTTGGTAGGGAAAAACTGATCTAAAAAACCCTGCTTTAAACAAAACCAACGTTTTCCCCTTTACCCTTTCCGTACTTCCTTGGGTATC
>NC_051397.1:34581651-34584151 GCF_015228065.2 Penaeus monodon | reverse complement strand
TAATTATAATATTTATGAGCATCATCACGAATTTTATCAATGTTATTAATACCATCATCTAGATCATTGCTATAACTATCATTCTCATTATCAGCAGTAATATCAGTTGAAGTAATAGTTGTTATATTGGCAGTAGAAGCGGTAATAACGGCGAGAGAAATATTTTACAAAGATTAATGACATTAAATGTATTTGTGATGATGTCGGTACAGTAATAATAAAACAAAAACATCAGTAATAGAACAAGAAGATCAACACGGAAAACTATAACAACAACAACATCAACAACAACAACATCAACAACAACAACATCAACAATAATATCAAGAACATTAACAACATCATCAACAATAACAACATCCACAACATCAACAACATCATCAGGAACAATAACATCTTCAACAATAACATCAACAATAACAACAACAGCAACAACATCAGCATCAACAATAACAACAACAACAAATCAACAACCAAGCAATAAATTCAATTTAGATTTTGGATTTTTTCTTTCTTTCTTTCTTTCTTTTTAGCAGCGATAATTTGGTAAAAGGAAGAAAGATGAACTAAGAAAGAAAGATAAAAAGAAGGAGAGGTAACGAAGGAGGAATTAAGTTCGATACAAAATGAAATTATATATATTCTATTTCTTTTATTTTATTTTCTATGTTCTTCATACTATTTTTGTTTTTGTTGTTGTTGTTTCTTCGTGTCTTCGTTATCCCTCTTCTTTATATATTTCCTTTTTCTTTCATGTTTATATCTATTATTGATTTTTTTTTCGTATGAAATATCCCTTTAGAATTTTTTTTTAAATCAACCTCTCAAAAAGGGATTTAGAAAGAAAAACAACACAATAAGGAGAACAAGTACAGCTCAAAATAACAATAATAAACATATAAGGAAAAACATAAATAAATAAGGAAAGAAAGAAAGGAAGAAAAAGGAGAAATAATAATAACGATAACATTCCCACATTCGCTCAAAATCGGCTTCGGAAATTTAAGTCGAAGATTCCCGAACTCATTTGGCTTCCCCGTGATCCATGATTTCCTCCCTCTCTCTCTCTCTCCTTCCTCCCTTCTCTCGCTCTGTCTCTCTGTCTCTAAATCCCTCCTCTCCATCTCTCTCTGTTTCGAGATCCCTCCTTCTCTCCCTCCCTCTCTCTCTCTCTCTGTCTCTTCATCCTCCCCTCTCTCCCGCTCTCTCTCTCTAAAACTCCCCATCCTTCTGTTTCGAAATCCCTCCTTCTCTCCCTCTCTCTCTCTCTCTCTCTGTCTCTCCATCCCTCCCTCTCTGGTTTTTCCTCCATCCCCCCTCTCTTTAGTCTCCCATCCCCCTTTTCTCCCGCCTCACACTCCCTCCTTCCCCCCTTCTCGATGCCCTCTCCACCCCTTTTTCCATCTATATTTTGTCTCACCTTCACCTTCCTTCTGTCTTCCACCCCTTTTTTCTCTTTTCCCTTCTTCTCTGGATCCCACCCTTCTTTGGACGCTTCCAAAAGGCCAACGACCCACCCCCCTTTTGACACTTTGTTTGGCACGTAGGAAATTGCCAAGCAATTTGAGGCCAAAAGGGGGAAGTTCCTTTGAGTTTAAAGTATCGTACGTTTTTTAAAATTTAATTTATTGTTTATTTATTTATTTACTTATTTTTATTTTTTGTGGGTGTTCTATTCCTTTTTTTTTCTGATTTTTATTTTTTTAAAATTTAAATATCATTAATGTAGTTTTGAGTTTTTGTTATTTTTTTTTTGCCAACAATACGTCTAGAAAGCGTAGATTGACCTACAGATTAAAGTCGCACCCTCCCCCTTTTATAAAAGGAACAGCGGGATTTTAAAAAGTGAGTCTCGAATTCCCCCTATTAAATATACCTAAGATTAAAACTGACTCAATTATTTAATTTACATGATCAATATTCCACTGAACCACTAATTCCTTATACTTTTTTTTCTGTCTACCTTCTGTTTAATTTTCTCTGCAAAGCTACAACACGTAAATATTACCACACTCTGGTATACCTAAAACCCCACAAAAAGAGGTTTTATCCAATCTGCCCAAAAATAAAAATATAAATCCGAGCCCTTTCATTCCTCTCAAACCCGATACTTTAAATTTGGGTGACTTAAACCGTGGAAAAGCGAACGGCAATTGCGAAGTCACGAGATATGAGAGAAACAGTCACAGAGAGCAGAAACTGTCGTTTGGGAAATGCTGTCTGTTTTCTCTTTACTGCGTGATCTTTTTTTGGTTTAAGGGTTTGGGTGTTGAATTGCTGCTCGCGCTTCCCTTGCTCGGCACAGTATGGGGCTTTATATTTTTTTTAAAATTGGGATTATATCTATTTAATTACATTTGTAAATTGATTTTCTCCGTTCCTCTGTCTCATTTTTTATTACATCCTTCTTTTTTACCTCGTTTTTCTCAGGTCTTATGTATATATATATATATAATTATATATAATAAATTTTAAAATATTAATATATTAATATTTTATA
>NC_051397.1:34563600-34571100 GCF_015228065.2 Penaeus monodon | reverse complement strand
GAACACGTAATTACACAGTGTAGCAACGGGAGGCCTCGGGCGCGGGGGGAGCGCCAGCGGAGTTTTGGATGGAGTGTCTCTCTGAATATCCTCCGCTGTCTAAAAAGGCCCTTTCTGTGTATGTGTGTGGATGTATACATACCCCACACACACACACACACACACACACACAATAATAATTTTATATATATATAAAATATAATATATATATATATTTAAAATATAAAATATATATATATATATATATATATATATATTTTATATATATGCATATACACACATACAGAGATATATGCATTCATATATGTGTATGGTGTGTCCGTGTTAATTATAAATAAATAAATAAATTTAAAATAAATAAATAAATTTAAAATAAATAAATAAATTTAAAATAAATAAATAAATTTAAAATAAATAAATAAAATTTATTTTATCTATCTATAGCATATATACTTTTATACATATACATGCATGTATATGTTTGTATACAGCACCCCACACACAAACACACACACACACACACACACACACACACACACACACACACACACACAACACAATCACACACACACACAATATATATATTATTATAAAATATATATATATATATATATAATATATATATATAATAGTATTATATATATATATATATATATATATATATATATATATATTATATATATATATATGTGTGTGTTGTGTTTTGTGTGTGTGGGGTTTTGTGTGTGTGTGTGGTGTGTGGTGTGTGTGTGTGTGTGTATGTATATAAAAGTGTGTGAAGTACATCAACCACCGTTTCAAATACCGATTTTTTCCGTACTGACAAAACACAGTTAAGAATCTTAATAAAGAAACCCGTACATTTCGCTCAGTCCCAAAAAGCAAGCGAAGAGTAAAGGCTCCTCGAAAACAAAAGACGGTCACGGTGCGCAGAGAATGGCGGTATGAGTGTATAAAAAAAAAAAAAAAAATGAAAAGCAGGGGGAAATTGACCGACCGCCTTCCGGTTTTCGTGGCGGCGTCCAAAGGAATATCTTAGCTGATTAAAGGAAGGTTTTGAGTCAGAAGAAAATTGAATCCACAAAGGAGCTGACAGCTGGCGGGAAGATAGATGAAGATGTTTTGGCCCGAAGATCATGTCTGCCTTTTGTCCGAGAGAGAGGAATTTGAGAGGGAACAAAATCCATTTCTGATTCTTTTCCTTCTCGATTCATACGGGGATATCAACACAACATTCCCTTTGTTATCTTTTTAAAATTGTTTATTTATATGTGTGCGCAGACGTATGTTTTCATTCTGTATATCAGAAATAGTTCAATAGATTAAGATCATGATTGGTAGATTCATTATGCTGGAAATTTGATAATGTTAGTGAAAGAAAAATATTGACAAACAGAGTATAACAACAACAACAACAACAACAGTAATGATAAAAAATAATAATAATAATGATAATAATAATAAAAATAATAATAATAATAATAATAATAATAATAATAATGATAATAATAATAATAAAATAATGATAACAAGAAAAATAATAATAAAAATTTAATAATAATAAATAATAATAATAAATAGCAATAATAATAATAATGATAATGTATTGTTTTATTATTTTTATCATAAATTATCATTGTCATTATATCCTCTTTATTTTTTATAATTTTATAATCATTCCCATTATCATCATCATCATCATCGCGTTAATATTATCACTTATCATTATCATCACATCATTATAGTTATTATCTTTGTTGGTTTTTGTTATCATTACCGCTATCATCCTCATTTTCATCATCATCGCCTCCATCGTCTTTAATTATAAAATTTATGAGGGATCATCACGAATTTATCAATGTTATTAATACCATCATCTAGATCATTGCTATAACTACATTCCAATTATCAGCAGTAATTCAGTTGAAGTAATAGTTGTTATATTGGCAGTAGAAGCGGTAAACGGCGAGAGAAAAATTTTACAAAGATTAATGACATTTAAATGTATTTGTGATGATATCGGTACAGTAAATAAAAAAGCAAAAAAACATCAGTAATAAAACAAGATCAACACGGAAAACTATAACAACAACAACATCAACAACAACAACATCAACAACAACAATATCAACAATAATATCAAGAACAGTTACAGCAACAATATCAAGAATAACATCAACAAAAACATCAACATTAAAGATATTAAAATCAAAAAGCATTAACAGCAGCATCAACATCAACAACATCAACAACAACATCAAAAACAACAATAACATCAACAACACGAAACACATCAACAACAACATCAACATCAACAACATCATCAGGAACAGAAAAACATCTTCAACAATAACATCAACAATAACAACAACAGCACACTCAGCATCAACAATAACAAACACAATCACAACAAGCAATAAATTCAATTTGATTTTGGATTTTTCTTTCTTTCTTTCTTTCTTTTTAGCAGCGATAATTTGGTAAAAGGAAGAAAGATGACTAAGAAGAAAGATAAAAGAAGGAGAGGTAACGAAGGAGGAATTAAGTTCGTTACAAAATGAAATTATATTATATTCTATTTCTTTTATTTATTTTCTATGTTTCTTCATACTATTTTTTTGTTTTTGGTTTGTTGTTGTTTCTTCGTGTCTTCGTTATCCCTCTTCTTTATATATTTTCTTTTTCTTTCATGTTTATATCTATTATTGATTTTTTTTTCGTATGAAATATCCCTTTAGAATTTTTTTTTAAATCAACCTCTCAAAAAGGGATTTAGAAAGAAAAACAACACAATAAGGAGAACAAGTACAGCTCAAAATAACAATAATAAACATATATGTAAAAACATAAATTAAGAAAGAAAGAAAGAAAGGAAGAAAAAGGAGAAATAATAATAACGATAACATTCCCACATTCGCTCAAAATCGGCTTCGGAAATTTAAGTCGAAGCTTCCCGAACTCATTTGGCTTCCCCGTGATCCATGATTTCCTCCCTCTCTCTCTCTCTCCTTCCTCCCTTCTCTCGCTCTGTCTCTCTGTCTCTAAATCCCTCCTCTCCATCTCTCTCTGTTTCGAGATCCCTCCTTCTCTCCCTCTCTCTCTCTCCTCTGTCTCTTCATTCTCCCCTCTCTCCCGCTCTCTCTCTGTCTCTAAATCCCTCCTTCTCTCCGTCTCTCCCTGTCTCTCCTTCCCTACCTCTCTCTCTCTCTCTCTCTTTCTCTTCATCCCTCCCTCTCTCTGTGTCTCTCCATCCCTCCCTCTCTTTATGTCTCTCCATCCCTCCTTTTCTCCGTCTCTCTATCACTCCCTCCCTCCCTCTCTCCCTCTCTCGATGTCTCTCCATCCCTCTTTCCATCTATATTTCTGTCTCACCATTCACCTTCCTTCTGTCTCTCCATCCCTGTTTCTCTCTTCCTTCTCTCTCTGGATCCATCCTTCTTTGGACGCTTCACAAAAGGGCCAACGACCCTATCCGCCTTTGACACTTTGCTTTGGCACGTAGGAAATCTGCCAAGCAAGTTGACGGCCAAAAGGGGGAAGTTCCTTTGAGATTAAGTATCTGCTACGTTTTTTTAAATTAATTTATTGTTTATTTATTTATTTACTTATTATTATTTTTTGTGGGTGTTCTATTACCTATTTTTTCTGATCTTTTATTATTTATTAATATTAATATCTATTAATCGTAGTATTGAGTTTTGTTATTCTTTTTTGCCAACTAATACGTCTAGAAATGCGTAGACTTGACCTACAGATTCAAAGTCGCACCCTCCTCCCTTTATATAAGGAACAGTCGGGATTTCAATCACAGTGAGTCTCGAATTCCCACTAGTTAATTATACCTAAGAGTTAATAACTTGACCCAATTAGTTAATTACATAGATCAATATTCCACTGAACCACTAATTCCTTATACTTTTTTTTTCTGTCTACCTTCTGATTTAACTTTCTCTGCATAAGCTACAACACGTGAATATATTACCACACTCTGGTATACCTAAAACCCCACACCGAAGAGGTTTATCCAATCTGTCCAATAAATCAAATATAAATACCGAGTCCTCTTCATATCCTCTCATATACCTGATACCTTTAATGGGTGACTTAAACGCGTGGCAAAGCGAATGGACAATTGCGTAAGTCACGAGATATGAGAGAACAGTCACAGAGAGCAGCAATCTGTCGTTTGGGAAATGCTGTCTGCTTTCATCTTTACTGCGTGATCGTTTTTGGATTAGAGGGATTTCGGTGTTGAATTGCTGTCTCGCGCTCTCCCTTGCTCGGCTATTCAGTATGTGCTTTATCATTTTTTTAATATTGGGATTATTATCATATTTAATTACGTTTGTAACTTGATTCTCTCCGTTCCTCTGTCTCATTTTTCATCTACTATCCTTCTTGTTTACCTCGTTTCTCTCAGTGTCTATATGTAAAAATACATATATACATATATATATATATATATATATATATATATATATATATATATATATATTTTTTTTTTTTTTTTTTTTTTTTTTTTTTTTTTTTTTTTTTAACAATCATTTATTCCGTAGGGTTCTCTCTATTCACTATTGAGAGGTTATTTGGCAGTGCTACCCTTGCCTGATTGGATACCCTTCCTAATCAACCGCGGTTCGGTGCGCTAGCACTCGTGCCACGGCGGCGACTTCCCCTATCACACACACACACACACACACACACACACACACACACACACACACACACACACACACACACACACACACACACACACACACACCACACACACGCACAAACACACACACACGCACTCCTTGAACCCACACGAACGAGACCCAGAGAGCGCCCACGCCCTCCACTCGCCAGGGACCGTCGTATCTGAACGAGTGATCTTAACACGCTTGGAATACGCCAAACGCCGATGATTAAACCCTCAAGTTATTTCAGGTCCCCTCTTCTCTCTTCCTTTGACTCGCTCGCTTGCTTCCCTCGTCTGCTCAGTATTCGTAGCCTTGATATCTGAATGGTTGGGTGATCGCGTGACATTGGGGAACACGTAAATTTAAACAGGTTTGCGGGACCATAATTTCCATGAAGCTAGTTGGTTATTTTTTCCTTGTGGTTATGGGAGGGGTAGAGGGTGGGGGATAGGAGGAGGGTAGTGGGAGGGAATGGAGGGTAGGGAGAGGAGTACAATTGGGGGAGAGTAGGAGGATGGTAGAAGGAGGGTAGGAAAGGGAAGGAGGAGGGTAAGAGGAGGTAGGAAGAGGGTATGAGGGTAGGGGCAGGGTTGAAGGGATTGGGGAGGGAGGGAAGGGAAGGCAGGAGGTCAAAACCAGAGAAATGAAAATACTGTAATTATCTCAGTAACGCACATTAGTCAAGTTTAATAAAGCTGCTATTAAAACGCATGTTTCATAACAAAATTACTCTGCAAGAATTAATAAGTTAATCAGAGAATCGGCCTTAAAACTAGACGAAAGAAGAAAATAAATGAATAAAGAAGAAGAGGAGGGAAAATAAACGTTAATAAATGGAATTCATAAAACAACGTCCTTAAGGTGAACAACGGGTGGAGTGTATTAGCCAAGAACAAGTTCATGCAAACTAAGAGATTACTATGAGGAAAATATTTGCTAACAAGTGAAGGGTATGTGCCGGGGAAGGGGAAACAAATAGCTTAATGAATGAGAGAACAGAGGGAATGAGAGAGAGAGCAAGAGAGAGAGAGAGAGAGAGAGAGAGAGAGAGAGAGAGAGAGAGAGAGAGAGAGAGAGAGAGAGGCAGAGACAGACAGATAGAGAGAGATCAAGACATACAGACAGACAGAGAAGCAGAGTACATTTATTTTCGCCTCATCTTGTACACATTTTCTCTTCTATGCACCCAATAATTCGTTTCGTAGAGCACGAGCTTCATTCACGGTATCTGATACACTATGTCAGGGAGGCTGTGTATATAATTTAACTGTCTGACTTCTTTATTTGCATATTTTTGTTGTTACCTAGATTACCGCAGTCTTAAACCAGATGATAAAATTCTTACACGTAGTTGAAGATATCATTATCGATATTAATAGGTTCACAAGTTACTTAAAAGGATGCGTATTTTCGAGGCAAATAAAATGGAGGGAGAGAAAAGTAAATAAAGAGGGAGAAGATGATGATGAAGAAGAAAAAGAAGGAATGTTGCATATGAATATTTACATTAAGAAAATTTATGAAGTATTTGCCCTTTCATCGCCTTGCCCGCGAAGGTAAACATGGACAGGTGCCAAATAAAAGTTTATTCGTTTGAGAAACGTTTGCACAATGCGTTCTCTCTCTCTCTCTCTCTCTCTCTCTCTCTCTCTCTCTCTCTCTCTCTCTCTCTCTCCCCTTCTCTCTCTCTCTCTCTCTCTCTCTATCCCCTCTCTCTCTCTCTCTCTCTCTCTCTCTCTCTCTCTCTCTCTCTCTCTCTCTCCTCTCTCTCTCTCTCTACCTTCCTACCTCTATCTACCTACCTCTAACTATTCATCAATCTACCCCCCTCTCCAAACACTGCACCTTACCCTCAGTGAGAGAAAAAACTCCTTCTCTTAAACCCTGTCGCCCATGCACTCATTACGAACTTGCAATCCTCACAATGATCCTCTTGCAACCAAACCGAGCAGAACACAGCCCACCGCCCACCGCCCACTGCCCACCGCCCACTGCCCACCGCTCGCCGCCGTCACCGGTGCTGAAGAGTGAATTCGACCTTGTTCACTCATGGAACTTTGCCGCCATGCAGACTTTACGATGCGGTTTATCTTAGTCCCCCCGTAATTTTGGATATTATGTCTGCAATCCCTTTTTTTCGTTTTTTTTTTTTAATCTCTCTCGCTCTCTTGGTCTCTTCTCTCTCTCTCTCTCTCTCTCTCTCTCTCTCTCTCTCTCTTCTTTCTTCTTCCTCCCCTCTCTGTCTCTCCTTTCATATTTTCTCCGGCTCTCCGGTGTGTTTTCGCATCGGCGCGTGAATATCAGGGCTGCGGTGAGAAGCAACTTTTCGGAAATTCAGAACGAAGCGGAATTCATCGGCTGAACAAAGCAGCTCTGGCTCTGGGTTCTTATATGTTTGTGTGCTTGCGTAGTTGTTTCATTGTGTAGAAGGGCACACACACACACACACAAATATGTTTTTTATATATATATATGTATATGTATATACATACATAACATATGTTTTTAACAGTAGGTTCTGTCTGAGCGCCGTGGTCACAGCATGATACTTAATTGGTAGTTTTCATGCTGGGGATGCTCTTGGAGTGAGTACGTGGTAGGGTCCCCAGTTCCTTTCCACGGAAAGTACCGGTGTTACCTTTTTTCTCTCTATTTTATCCGGGCTTGGAACCAGCACTGACTTGGGCTGGCTTGGCCACCCAGTGGCTAGGTAGGCTATCGAGGTGATATTCCTTGCCCAAGGGAACAACACGCCGGCCGGTGACTCGAACCCTCGAACTCAGATTGCTGTCGTGCCAGTCCGATGCTCTAACCACTC
>NC_051397.1:34548600-34556100 GCF_015228065.2 Penaeus monodon | reverse complement strand
AGGAAATATTGTTTTGGGGAAGCAGCGAATGCTGGACGTTTAGCTCATAAACTTTCAGGAGATGACTATAATAAATTTAAGAGTAATATGAAGGGAATGTTTCCTAAGATTATTTCAGCCGATGATGTTGCAGATCAGATACAAAGTGCACGGCGTAAGCAAGGAGAAACCCTAGGGTCCTTTCTGATACGTCTCCTTACATTACGAGACCAACTTGATCAATTAGAACCAGAACGAGCAACTTATACTTTAGCTGATGTAGTGAAATCATTTTTGAAGGCAATGCCAAAGAGATTTAGTAAGGAAGTTACTGTTCAGGATAAACAAGACCCACATAAACTACTAAAGAAGGCCTTAACATTTGCTGAGCATCACCCTGAATCTCACTTGACTGCTCAGGCGATACGTGAGCGGGAAAAGATACCCTCCCGCGTCGCATTTGTTGCCGGAGAAGCTAAGGAGAAAGGGGAAGCTCCAGAAAAACACAACCCTTCACCACAGTCAAAACGGGCCCATGTACAGAAATTAGGGACTGGGGGTGATGGGGACCGACGAGAAACAAGGAATAATGAAAAAAGGGAAAATAGTTCTCGTAGGAGTTGTTTTTTCTGTGGGATGCGAGTACCTAACCATGAGCCTAAAAATTGCTTTAGAAATCCCCGAAACACTAGACAGTTGCAAAAGGGGGTAAGAGGAAGAACTTTCCCGTCGGCTACTGGATCAAAATACTCTGCATTAAATCGTGTGAGGAGCAGTAATACTTATAGGCCTCAGGGGCATGAAGAGGTGACTTGTTTTAAGTGTGGAGGACTAGGTCATATTGCCCGTAAGTGTAGTTCCCCAGGTGATAACTACAAACTCAAGGGAAGAGAAGGTAAGTTACAGGAAAAGAGGGATTGACGTGTTGGGAGGACTGTAAACCCTGTAGGGGTGATTCATCTTGTTTCAGCTGTGAAACAAGGAAATAGTTCTTGGAGTATCCATGTAGGATTAGATACGGGAGCCAGAGTATCAGTCATGTCACGAGAAAAATTAATAAAAATGGGGCTAGCTTGGAAAATCAAACCTTCTGATGTTCAAATACAAGGAGTGGGGGGTAACCCTTTACCAGTATGGGGCGAGATTACTTTGACAATCACTTTTGGCAGTTTTACTAGTGATGTTACATTTATAGTTACAAATTTATTTGAGGGAATAGATGCATTACTGGGGTGTGATTTTGCTCAGGCTCACAAATTAACTATTACATCTAGCCCCTGGACAGTAACCATTGATGGTAAGGAAATCCCCATAGAAAATGAACCTTCCCGAGAGTCCCCTCGCTCCAGGTCGGAAGAAAAAAGTAGAATAATTATATGTGGAATTAGATCTTCCATACCGGGAAAAGAGTCCTCCCAAGCATCAGACCCAAAATTAACAAAGACAGACTATTGTAGCTGTACGTCAACTAAGACAGGGAAAAAGAAGAATATAAATGCATATGAAGTGGTATTTTCAGAGACCTGTGATGTAGCTCCTAATTCTTATGGCACCAAGCAGGCAATAATTAGAGACAGGAAGTTTCAAGGTGGGGAATCGTATCTATTTGAGCCCTCTGAAGATAATGCAGATGCATCTATATTTTTCTCGGGAATTGTACATGTGCCAGCTGGACAAAAGGAGGTAAGTCTCCCATATGTGAATATCAGAAAGACCCCTGTAGGAGTTATCAGAAAGAGAAAGGTAGGTACCCTCAGACCTTTGATGACCCAATCATTCACAGAAGATGATGGAAATACGATAGGTTCCGTTTTAAAAGAGGAAAGGTTGGATGACGGTACCACCAGAATTAGTAAACTTTTAAAAGAAGTGGAAAAAAACATTCCATATGGGTAGTAAGGAATATGAAGCTATAAGGGATTTAATATATAAATATCCAAATGTTTTCTCTTTAGAAGATGAACCACTTACTATTTCCAACACTTTCTTTCATGAAATTATTACAGAAGGTAAGCCGGTATACACCAGGCCCTACACCATACCCCTGAAATACCATGAACAGATCCGTGAGAAAATTGGAGATCTTGTAAAAAGAGGAGTCCTAAGACCCAGTAAGTCTCCCTATAACCATCCTTTAGTTCCTGTAGTAAAGAAAGATGGATCCATAAGACTTTGTCTTGATTTTAGGCGATTAAATGAACAAATACTAAATGATACATATCCCTTGCCAAATATTGACTTAGTTCTTGCGCAAATGGGAAAAAGTAAATTTTTTACATCTTTAGATCTCCGTGAAGGTTATCACCAGATTCCATTAACTGAAGCATCCTGTGAGAAAACTGCCTTCACTTCTCCTGAGGGTCGTTATGAGTATTTGACACTACCTTTTGGTTTAAAGGATGCTCCTGCTAGTTTCCAACGGATTATAAATCAGGTACTTGCTGGGGTTATAGGTCAAGTAGGATGGTGTTACCTTGATGATATCTTGGTTACAGGTCATGATTGGGATAGCCATCTAGCAAACTTAACAGAAGTAGTACGTCGCTTGAGTAAAGCTAAACTTTCTCTTAAACTAGAAAAGTGCCGTTTTTTCCAAAAGGAAGTGGATTTTAATGGACATGTGGTCAGCCAGGAAGGAATTAAGGCACAGCCTCAAAAGATTAAGGCAATTAGGGATTTTCCTAGGCCGAAGACTTTGAGAGAACTACAGTCTTTCTTGGGACTTGCAAATTATTACCGTAAATTTTTGGAGAATTTCAGCAAGATGGCTCGCCCCTTGTATGAGCTAACCAAGATGGGGAAGAGAAAAACCAAACCCTCTCAATTGATTGATTGGAATAATGAAGCCGAGATGAGCTTTGTGAAGATTAAGGATGTAATTTCTAGGGAAGTTGTGTTATCTCTTCCTGATTTTTCTCGACCCTTTTCCCTTACCACTGATGCTAGTGATTACGCTATTGGTGGAGTGTTGCAACAGGAGGATGACCAAGGTAGGTTGAGACCTTTGTCTTTCTTCTCAAGACTTTTAAATAAGGCAGAAAGAAATTATAGCACCCTTGAACGAGAAGCCCTTGCAATAGTGTATGGTCTTAAAGTAAACAGACCCCTGCTGTTGGGGCACAAAGTAAGGATTTTGACAGATCATAGACCCCTGAAGTATATCTTTAGTACTAACTCCAACAATACACGAGTAGCTCGGATGCGCTCTCTCGTATTAGACTGGACGAAGAAGTTATTGGAGCTGTTACTTTAGATGATGGGACCAGAGCAGATGAAGTTCTAGAATGGAACTTACGTAGCTTGTCTGTAGCTCAGAACAAAGATGTAAATGGGGAAAGTTGAAGGAATACTTGAGAGGTAATTCCGAGGTTATACCAAAACTCCCAGTTCCAGTTGGGCAGTTTAGATTAGGAGAAGATGGTCTTCTCTATAGGCTTTTTCAGGATAAATATGCGCATAAGATTAAACAAATAGTCATTCCTTCCGCATTTGTCCACAAGGTGATTAAGCTAAACCATGTCCTTCCGATTGCGGGACACGGTGGAAAGAATGCAACTTTAGCTCGCCTTCGGAGAATGGCATATTGGCCATCCATGGTGAGAGATGTTGAAAAGTTTCTGAAGTCATGTAAGGTTTGTTTGAAATTCAAACCGGCACGATGTGCCAAGGCACCAATTTTAAAGTATCCTGAGGTAACTCGTCCGTTCCAGAGAGTTCACCTTGATCTAATTGGTCCTTTACCTGTTAGTGATCACGGGCATAGATACATTCTTACCGTAATCGATAGTTTTACAAGGTACGGCATTGCAGCTCCATGAAGACTAAAAGTGCTAAGGAAGTTGCTGAAGCATATGTTCGACAAGTTATATCTATATTTGGGACCCCTGAATCTGTTGTGAGTGATAATGGAGGTGAATTCTTAGCTGAAGTTTTTCAGGGAGTTCAAACCATATTAGGAATAAAGCATAGTACAGTAACCCCATATCACCCTGCTGCAAATGGTATGGCAGAGAGATTTAATGGATCATTGATAAGAATCTTACGTACCATGGTAGATGATGTTGCATCATGTTGGGATGAGATGTTACCCCTAGCCTTATTGGCTTATAACACGGCCTACCATCGCATTATTGGCGATACCCCATTTTTCCTTACATTCCTGAGAGACCCATGTCTGCCTTTTATTAAGTTTGTAGACCAGGAAGGTGCTACTATAATATTGATGACTATAGACAGAAGTTGTTAGCAACTGCAGGCATGGTATTTGAGTTGGTTCAACGGGAGGTTGCAATGTCCCTCCCCTGTGCACCAGGACCAAGGAAGTTGAACAGACCCTTTACTGTGGGTGACAGGGTGTACATAAAGAATGTAAAAAAGTCGGGAGAATCACGTAAGTTTGCTCCTTTGTATGTAGGTCCCTACCGAGTGCTAAAGATTATTAATCCTGTTATTTTGAAGATAAGGAATTTAGGCACTGGTAAGGTTTTAAATGTGCACATTGACCGAGTTAAAGTTGTTGCAGAGAGTGAAATTTCTATTGATGAAAACCCATATGTGGGACGCCCATACCCACTGCCAGATGAATCGTTACATTCTCATATGCAACAAGATAATGTTCCATGGGAAGAATGGCTTCTTAGAGACTTAGAAGGCGTTGACATTGATGAGGAAGCTGACGCTTTAGTTTTAGAGAATATAGATGAAGAGAAAGATAGTATGGGTATGGAGAGTGACAGAGATTGCGTGAATGAAAGAACTAACCAAGTTTCTGCAGGTGAAAACTCCGGTGAGGCACTTCCTGGTGCTTCCGCTCCTAATCCTATCACCAATCCTGCACCACCTATTCCATCCCATCCTTACTCCTTAAGATCCTCATCCCGAGTCCCTGAGTTCCCAAGGGTAATGGACAAACCCCTTGAGTATATAAATTCCCATTCCAGATATGGCTCTTAATACAGAATCGTATTGGTCGTATTCACTCACAGATTGAGAAACTCCGCAATGGTTATATAGAACAGGCGAAGTTAGTGAATGTCCATAATCAGATATTAGATTCCCACTCACAAGATATCTCCATTATAAATGAGAGTATAAGTAATCTGGAAGCTGCATTAAATCATACAAAGATTCTTTTGAAAGATATTCAGATAGATAATTTTAGTCTCAGACAGTCAGTTGCAACAGTGCATTTTACGTCCTTGGTCCACACAGCATTTGTGTCTATGTCCACTCATGTTTCCAACTTGAAGAGAGCACTTCTTGCTTCATTAAAGGGCTCTCTTGACCCATATTTACTCCCACGTGATAAATTGCTTGCATTATTACAGAATATTTATCACCGTGGCAAGGAACTCCTTTTCCAGTCACCACCGACTACCTGTCCTTGTGGTACGATGTGATAAAGGTGATTCCTAGATCAGTTGAGGATGGTGTTATCCTCTATATTCAGATTCCACTTGCAGGTGACCCAGAGATGATATTTGACTTGTTTAAAACCACTCCAATTCCCATTCCCACTGGAGAGGATTTTTCTCTCTCCTTTCTAATGTTAAGCCTTTATTTGCCATTAGCCACACTAGAGATTATTACAAAGAATTAGAGATCTCTGACCTTGATATGTTTAACTGTGTAAAACACAACCACTTATATGTATGTACAGACATTGGTCCTATTTTTTCCTCATCCACAGCTCGTTCCTGTCTATCTTCCCGATTTCTTGGACAAGACCCTGTGTCTAATTGTGACTCTGTATTGATTTGCACTTTTTGCCCGCAGTTAATTCCTGTTGAAGGTTCATTTTTATACGTAACTCCCGAGCCTTTCCAATGTCTGTCGCTTGCCCTGGTCAACATGGAACCCGAACCCGACTCCAACTGACTGGTTCTGGTTTCCTTGTACTACCGGAGTCCTGCTCCGCCAGGAGTGATACCTTTGTTGTTCCTGCCCAGAGTACGACCCAGGGGGCTGCTGTTACCTACAATACAGCCGTCCTCAACTCTACTCTTCCCGATGCAGTCCGCAGTTTTCTGGCATCCGCCCCGCCCACACCTAAACTGGAGATCCTTCGTGTGCAAGCCCGGAGTGAAGGTGAAGCCACAGACCTTCTGCGGGAATATGAACTTCGCCACCGCATCCAGCCCCTAGAGGACGACCTATCCACTACGCACCTACTGGCCATTGCAGTTATGGGAGGACTAGTCTCTTTCGTCCTCTCTCATCTGAGCTGTGTGCTGGGAGTAGTTTGCCGTTACTGGCGACGTCGCGACGATGCTTCCGCAACTGCCCAGACGCCTGCTCCAGGGGACGACGCCATGGATCTCCTCCCTTCTCCTGGGCCCTCCCTCTCCACCCCTCAGGCTGCAGGGACGCAGCCTCATCAAAGGGGAGGGTAATGTCGTGGACAGATACGCATTATTCGTAAACAACGCGAGGCAGAGCGGACGCACCATCCGGTCGCAACATCAGAAAATAGAACAATACGGCGAAGATGAGGGCGAAATCCAGAAAAAATGGTCAGATGAAAAGATGGTAAACAGGAAGATGACCCATGACGTCAAACTGAGCACATGACTAACAGAAGCTTCTAGAAGCCACGAATACGAAAACAACTAGTTGGAGACGATCACTAGATATATCACAATATTCAAGTCGGGTATCAAGAAAATAACACGGAAGGCAGATAGACAAAAGTTAAAGTGATAAATACAGTGTTGAAAATTTGCTGGGACATAGGAAAGTCCTGACGCAGATAGTTTTTCGAATAAGTGAAGAGAAATTATAATTATATTCATGATAACTGCTAAGGGCGTGACCGGAAGGGCCCCCATAGCGGGATAAAAGACGGGTCGAGACAGACCAACGGAGGAGTAGGAGTTTGGAGTTGGTCTTGAAAGTCATCCCTGGTAGCACCTTGCAGCCATGTCACTTTGGTGGCATTTTTGGGTAAGCCCTATTGAAGCAATTTAAGTGTTTCTTGTTTAAGGGGGAACATGGTGGACGGGAATGTGCTATGGAAAATGTGTATTAAGTAGTTTATAAGTATTTCTTGATTGATGTATGACTATATAAAGGACCAAGAATTGTATCTGACTAAGTTCAGTTTAGAAGTAATAATCATATAATGGAATGATTATAGATTTGATTGTCAAGTTTGAAGAATGATATAATTGAAGACATATAGATTTGAATTCTAAGTGTACTGATATAATGAGTTAGCATAGAGAGTAAGGAATTAATGATTTACTTTTACGAGATCTCAGCTCTACGGAAGTGTGACTTAACAGTGATGATGATTGTTAATTTCCGGTAGAGCGTAAGAATAAGTTTGTGTTTTGTATGTAATCATTAAGTATTTCCTAGAATAAGTTTGCTTGAGTTAATTGCGGCTTAGCAATATTAATTCAGTATTATGATTGCTTGATTAAGCACAAGACATTTTATGTCCATTTCAGAATGTACTCATTTACTTTTTGATGGAGATAATCTTGAGTTTAAGTTAGTAATTGTGTAAAGACATTAACT
>NC_051397.1:34541100-34546100 GCF_015228065.2 Penaeus monodon | reverse complement strand
GTGTTGTATTTTCTTTTTTATTTTTATTTATTTTTTTTTCTTTTTATTTCTTTTCTTTTTTTTATCCTTATTTATTTTTTTATTTATTTTTATTTTTTCTTTTTTCATTTTTTTTTTATTTATTTTATTTTTTTTTTTCTTTTTTTTTATTTTTTTTTTTTCCCCACCCACCCTCCGGTTTCTCTTTGTGTCACTGTTTGTCGGGGTTTCCCCCTCCCCCTGGTCTGCCTTCTCCCCTTTAGGGTCCCCTCTGACTAATGCGTGCAAAGTAATTTTGTTTTTGGAAAAAAACTTTTCTGAGCAGGTCTGAATCATGGCGCTTTCATTCTTTTAAAACCCCTTTTTGTCTGCCTGGGTTGATTCCCGGGGCTCTCGCCCGTTTGTTCTGGCATTTCCTTTGAGATGTGTTTTTATATCAAAAATCTTTGTAAACCCCCCCCAATTTCCCGGTCGCTTTCTGTGGGTTTTCCCTCTTTTTTCTCTCCTTTTTTCTTTTTTTGCCCCTTTTGCTTGTCTAACTCTTTGTCTATAGCCTGCTTGTCTGCTTCGCTCTCTCTCTTTCCCTCTCTCTGTTTGTCTGTCTGTCTGCGTCTCTCACTCACTCTCTCTCTCTCTCTCTCTCTCTCTCTCTCTCTCTTCTCTCTCCTCTCCTCTGCTCTCTCTCTCTCTCTCTCTCTCTCTCTCTCTCTCTCTCCCTCTCTCACCTCCCTCCCTCCCTCCTTCTCTCCTTCCCACCTACCCTACCTCCCTCCTTCTCTCCTTCCCACCTACCCTACCTCCCTCCCGCCCACCCTCCTTCCTTCCTCTCTCCTTCCCTCCCCCTCCTTCCCCCCCCTCACCACCAAAGGTTAATGAATTGCAAAGTCTGGCCTTTTCTTTGATCGCAATGTTATCTCGTTAGCACCGCCTTTTAACCCCTGCCCGTGTATTGTTTGTAGGTGTTTATTAAATGCACTCGTTTGCCAGGCCAGGGCGGTTGCCTCTTAGCCTCCTATTGTTCGGGTCGTTAATGGGGAGCGACTGGAAAATTCCAACGTCACGGTACGACTTTTTTTTATGTGTATGTGTGTGAAAAACATTGATTTTCTCAAAATGGGTTCGAGTTCTTTCAACGGGAGTTAGGGCTCTCTTTCTTGTTTTTTTTGTTTTCCCTTCTTTCTCTCTCTCTCTTTTCTTTCTCCTTTTTCTCTCTTTCTCCCTCTCATCTCTCTCTCTGTTCTCTCTCTCTATCTCATCTCTCATCTCTCTCTCGTCTCTCTCTCTCATCTCTCTCTCTCTCGTCCTTCTCTCTCCGCTCTCATCCTCTCCTCGCTCTCTCTCTCTCCCTCCCTCTCTCTCTACACATACTCTCTCTCTCTCTCTCCTCTCTTCTCTCTCCTCTCTCCCCCTCTGCTCTCTTCTCTCTCTCGTCTCTTCTCCTACTCTCCTCTCTCTCATCTCTCCTCGTCTCTCTCTCCTCTCTCTCTATCTATCTCTCCTCTCTCTCTCTCTCTCTCTCCTCCCCTCTCACTCTCTCATTCTCTCTCCTCCTCTCGGTCTTCTCTCATCGCTCTCTCCTCTCATTCGCGTCCTCTGAGAGCTGAAAACGTTCGTATTGTCATTATAGTATTAAATCCTCTACATTCCTTCTCCATAAGAGTCTAATGCTGGCTAAGTCTTAAATGATGTCAACAATTATTTTTTGTTAACTTATAATAATTTTTGAATGTATATTTGTGGTTGTTTATAATATTTATAGTTTGTGGATACTGAGATTGTGATGGTTATTACCAGTATAAATTCCTATAATTTCATGAAGTGAGTAGATAGAGAGAATGAGAGGAGGAGAGAATGAGAGAGAGGAGAGATGAGAGAGAGAGAGAATGAGAGAGAGAGAGAATGATAGAGAGAGAGGATTAGAGAGAGAGAGAATGAGATGAGAGAGAGAGAGAATGAGAGAGAGAGAGAGAGAGAGAGAGAGAGAGAGAGAAGAGAGAGAGAGAGCGAGAGAGAGAGAGAGAGGGAGAGAGAGAGGGAGAGAAGAGAGAGAGATGAGAAGAGGGGAGAGATGAGAGAGAGAGAGAGGAGAATGAGAGAGAGAGAGATGGGGAGAGAGAGAGAAGAGAGAGAGAGACGAGAGACGAGAGAGACAGGAGAGATAGAGAGAGAGAGAGAGGGGGGGTGCTGGAGGGGGGGGGGGGGGGGGGGAGGGAGAAAGAAAGAAAGAGAGAGAGAATGTGAGAGAAAGAGAGAGAGAGTTTGAGAGAGAGAGAGAGAAAGAAAAAAAACAGAAAGAAAGGGAGAGAGAGAAAGAGAGAGAGAGATGAGACGAGGAGAAGAGAGAGAGAGAGATGAGAGAGAGAGAGAGAGAGAGTAGGAGGAGAGAAACCGAAAGCTACGAGAAAAAAAAAAGTGTTAGACAGACTGGCATAAGGCAGAATCAAGGAAAGACAAAGCAAGAGAGAAAGTGAATATTGTTGCAATAGCAATAAACTCAGAAGTAAGTCTTGCAAGAGTATGTCTAAACTCCAACCTCGAAAATCAATAAAGTACCCAGCATATGTTCCGTAGTTAAATTGCCACATTAAGGAAAAAAACTAGTAGCATTCAACCACATTATCGTCCTTAACCATATAATCAGAAATATTACATCATAAAATATATATGCATATTTACCCGTGATATAGTTAAAAATATCATAAAGGAATGAATGAAAATGGAAAAGATATGTGTAAAAAAAATATATACTCAAGATACAGTTAATACCATAAATTAATTAATAAAAAAGGAAAAAAAAATATTTAAAAAAAATACCAAATAGAGAAGACATAAAAAAAAATACGACGCAGTTAAAGATGCCATAAAATAAAATAAATTCAAATGGAAAAGGCATATATTTTAATAATGTTTTTTGAGTTGTTATGCTAATATTTTCAATTGAGAATCTTGTTGACCCAATTTCGATCCTGGTCTCCCAGTGGACAGTAACCCCGGCCTGGTCTTAAACGCAGGGGTACATTTTTATAGAGGCATAATAAACAGACAGACACAGTTTGAATGGTCACGAGATCATTTATATATATTTATCTTTACTCTTACTGTTATGATTATTGTTATTATCGTTACTTCTATTATCATTATTATTGTTATTGTTATTGTTATAATAATAATAATAATAATTTTGTTATTACTGTTATTATTGTTGTTACTATTGCCATTGTTATTATTATCATCATTTTTGTTATTAATATTATCATTACCATAATCACTACCATCATTATTGTCATTATCTATCTTCTCAAAATGGGATTCTTTCAACGGGAGTTAGGGCTCTCTTTCTTATTATCTCTTTCTTATTATTATTATCGTTATTATCCTCCTCCTCCTCCTTCCCATCATCATCATCATCATCATCATCATCATCATCATCATCATCATCATCATCATTATGCTGCCTCCTCCTCATCTTTATCATTATCATTATAAAGGAAACTGGATATGTAATAAACATAAAATAAAAACCTTTCGATTAAACTTAACAGTCATCATTTAATCATATTGCGTCACAACAAATATGACTAGATAACTCATCAATGTCAATTGTTGCAATCAATCTCAAACAAACAAAGAAAATTATACGAGATCATACAAGAAAAATTACACAACACAAAAAAAAAAACATTTGCGCGCGATGAAAGAATTTGAAAGAATTTACTCGAAAAAATCACAAAAATCGTATTGCATTTGGCTTGCGACAAACAGAAAAAATGCGAAATATGTATAGATGATTTATCAAAGGACAAGCGTTCACAGCCTTGCTAAACCCGTCCCACCAAGGGTTTAGTGATAATGATCAGGTAACTTGGTCAACACACACTACCTAGCAAGATGGATACCGTAGTCACTCGGGAGATCTTTTGGAAATGGCTGAGGCAGAAGGTGGAATCAAATATGTGATAATTCATATTGACAGAGGCTATGACCTTACTGATAGTACGGTGTCTAGTACATGGAGGGACTAATTCAAGTTACAAGATAGAAGCCGTTTGTGAGGGTTGTAATATGAAACGTTGATTCAATTATTATTATTATTATTATTATTATTATTATTATCATTATTATTATTATTATTATTATTATTATTATTATTATTATTATTATTATTATTATTATTATTATTATTATTATTATTATTATGCACCCTGTAAAAAAAGAAAAAAACATTGAAGCATAGTTGGAAAAAAATAAGAAAGAAACGCAGGCAAACAGGTCATGCCGAAGTGGTGGATATTTAATTCTAAGACGAAAGCTACTGAAATTAATATTTTATAATAGAAGCATTTGGTGTATATATAAGCCCGTGTGTATGCATGTGTGTGCCTGCGTGTATACGTATTCTCAGTTCCAAATTGCTAGGAGAAAGAGTCTAGAAAAAAACTAATTGTGATTGAGACGTGACGCACAAAACTTGCTGATAACATCATGCAGACTCCTAAAGGCAGCAATTCCAAATACTTCGTGACTCTGCTTTATCCCTCGTAACCAGTGACCAAGGACTTTTTTTTTATTGTTAAATAAGATGATAAAATAGAATGCGATCTAGTAATGAGTATGTATAAAATATTAACATGTAAATCAATTTACAATGAACAACAATAGAGTAGGGTAGCTTTTTATTATTTTTTTTCTAGTACGTGTTTCCTCTTTGAATAATGTTATCATTGACAGAGTAAATGATGCATGGGGATTTTTCATGACCACGAAGGTACACGTTTCGATAGTCCAGATTGATAGTCTAACTAATTTATTATGGCATTCAATTTTCTTCTCTTCTGTCTTCAGAAAAACTTCAATTGTTGCAGGATGTATTTCGTAGATTTTTTTCTTCTTTTTGTTAGGAGAGTTCCTTCATTCACGACGGGTTTCTGCCTCTCTTCGACCTCTCGGCAGATTTACATTACAATGAGCTGATGCTTCCATTCCAGGTCTTGCTCATTCTCCTTCTCTTTTCCCCACGCCTT
>NC_051397.1:34518600-34531100 GCF_015228065.2 Penaeus monodon | reverse complement strand
CGTGTGTTTTTTATGTTTGTGTGTCTCTGTGTTAGTGGTGTTCGAGTGTTTTTGTATTTGTTTTGATTTATATTTATGTTTGTATGTTTTTTGTCTGCATTTGTGTGTTATGTGATGTTCTTGTATATATATATATATATATATATATATATATATATATATATATATATATATATATATATATATAACAAGAACATACAGGTTGGTTTGTATGCATGTGTTTTCTTTTGTCTATATCTTGTGTTTGTGATGTTTGTGTGTCTGTATGTTTGTTTTTTGTATATATATATGTGTTTGTTTGTGATTGTATGTTTGTTTTTGCCTATATTTGTGTGTTTGTTTGTTTTCTGTCTGCATTTGTGTGTGTTTGCGATGTTCGTGTGTTTTTGCGTTTGTTTTTTGTCTATATTTGTGTGTGTTTGCGATGTTCGCATTGGGTGTTTATGTTTGTGATCGTGCATGTTGTGTTTATGTTTGTAGTTAAATATATTTGAAATGTACTTATATCTCGCTCATATAGAACGTACACGTACACGTGAAATGTACGTATTTCTTATTACATAATCGTGATTAAAGTCCATTATTGATATCTTTATATAGCTATTTTCACCTTTACTTTATAGCTTTATTATCGTCTTAGGTGCTGTTAATGTCATTAATATTTATCACCACTTTTTTAACAATACTCTGTTTATGCTGATGGTGATGCTTATCATTTTGTTAACATAACGCTCATTATCATCATTATAATCATTATAGTTTTGTCATTATTATAAACATAATTGTTTGGTCGTCCTTACCAATATGCTTAGTATAAATATTATCACTTCCTTTTTTCTCTTCTTCCTCCTCCTCCTTCTCATAATCTTTAATCTTTTATTCCTCACCCTGATCATCATCATTATTCATAGTATTGATATTATTGTCCTTTTTATCGCTCTTATCGAAATTCTTATCCCCATTACCATTTATTGTTACCACTTCAATTCATCTTCTACCGATCGCTTTTTATTATACAAAAAAAAATGAAAATCGCATAATAAGTACCCACATTAGGGTCTTCGATGCATATTTGGTCACTCAAACCCCTACATTATCGTATATCTGCCACCTAGACAGATATCGTACGAAAGAAGAGAAAAATTAACGTACGTCTTCTCTCTCTCTCTCTCTCTCTCTCTCTCTCTCTCTCTCTCTCTCTCTCTCTCTCTCTCTCTCTCTCTCTCTCTCTCTCTCTCTCTTTTTCTTTCTTTTTTTACGGGTCTACTCAACCTCTGAAAAGTTTTATTGGAGATCGAAACTTCCCGAATTTGGATGTTATGGCTCATTTCGGGAACTTCAAGTAAAAAAATGAATGGTTAGTAAAAGCATTGTGCATTAACCTGCAGCATGAAGGTTATTGTCCTTTTGACTTACCCTGCATCTTACGGTTGCTATTAAGCCGAGGACAAGAAAAAGAAAATGCTATATTCATTACTGCCACTTCTTCCTTTGCCTGTATTCAGTATGAGGCTTAAATACTATTACTTTTCTGTTGTTACTATGATGACTACTATAGTCACTATAAATGTATTCATTACTGCTACTTCTGCTACTACTACTACCACTACTATTGCCATTACTACTGAAAATTATAATGATAATGAAGATGATAATAGTAATGATAATGATGATGCTGAAACTAACATCAGAAACGACAAAAACAAGCAAGCAAACAACAACAATCATGATACCACCACCATAAAAAAACAAAAACATCAACAGGAAGATCAACAACAACAGCATCAGCATCAGCTTCATCAACAACAACGACAATGGCAACAACAACAACAGCAACAACAACAACAAGATCAACAACAACAACCTAATAAACAAATAAATAAATAAATCGTTCTCCAAAAACCGATTCCTGGGGGGATCGGTCGGTCCCAGGGGAGGGGTGGGATATAGGGAGGGGGGGTGTCCATCTCTGCCTATTATCGCCGACGGCTTCTGATATCATTGACGCGCCAATTAGCAGCATTAGTTCACAATACGCATCATAATCAAGCTGCCAGGGCGCTTGATTGATGCTTAACGACTGTCTGGCCGACGCGGGTGATGTACAGAAGCATCGATCTCCGTCAGTACGCGTAAGAGGCGGACGGCGAGGCAAGAGGTGGCTTCTGGTGCTCATGGACTGGTGGGCGTGGGTGGGCGTGGGTGGTGGTGGGCGTGGGTGGTGGTGATGTTGGGGGGGGGAAGGGTCATGCGACGGAAAATTGTGTTTTTGTTGGGGTTTGGGGTGTTTGTGCGTGTGTGTGTTTTTGTGTGTGGTGTTTTCTCTCTTTTGCTTTCCGTCTCTCTCTCTCTATCTCTCTCTCTCTCTCTCTCTCTCTCTCTCTCTCTCTCTCTCTCTCTCTCTCTCTCTTTCTCTTTCTTTCTCTTTCTCTCCCTCCCTCCCTCTCCCTTTCCTCTCCCTCACGCTCCCCCCCCCCCCTTTCTCTCTCTCTCTCTCTCTCTCTCTCTCTCTCTCTCTCTCTGTAGGTGTTTGCATACCTGTCTTTACTTACACACACGATGTCATTAAACCCGCATGCACATAAGGTCACCGCTGGTACCTTTCAAGCAGGATCGTTGGATCAATTAAGGCCAATGGACCCTCCCCCCCCACACACTTCTCATCTCCCGCTGCGAAAGTGTCAAGGTAAAGTGACACGCCAAAGCTAGGCTATTTAAGGGGTGTCGGAGATGAAAGTGATATGTAAACAAAAACAAGACTATTGTGAGTCGGTCAAAAGCAAGAAGGCGGGGAGGGGGGAGGAGGGAGGGGAGGACTACGGGATCCTTGAGAATTTTATTAGAGTGCATTATTGAGGGATTTATATTTCTACGTGCATTTTTATTAACTCAAATGTTTAGTCTTTTTAAGGGTACGGATATTACAGTAACAGAGGTATATCTAACAAATATTTTCACGGGATTTCTAATTTGATAAATTTTACAAAAGAGAACAAAATTCAAAATAATCAATGTGATTTTGTTTAAAAGGGGTACTTGATTTTATTCTATTTTTTCACCTTTCTTTTTCATTTTGTAGTTAATCTGTAAGATCTCAAGCGGAAAGGACATTTATGTGACGTTCACTGGGCAAGCTATTAACGCTGCACATATAAGGCAATTTAGAACCTTGGTGATAATTCGTCACTCTGCTCCCTTATTGCATAATGAACGAAATGCCAATCCCATTCAGACAAAACACTAACTTGCCAATATAAGAAAAAGAGAGAAAATGAATAAAACATGCACTCTTAAAGTATTTGCATAATTCAATTCCTGTCATGTTCAGAGTACTTTGAGTCTCGGCTCTTAAAACGTACATTCTGAGACATTATCTAAGTCATAAAAAAAGCAATATCATTAGCGCTGTTGACCCAGAGGTGTAATTTGTGTCTTTCGTCTTCATTATCCCTTTGTCTTTAATTATCACTTGACATTTTTAAAGTTCTGGATTTATTCCCGTAGATAATTATGGTTCAATAATTAATTTACTACATCTTGCACGATTTTACACATACCCGGACGCATATATTGCACAAGATAAACGGGAAAAAAAAACAGATACAAACAAATATCCATAAACAATCTCCCTATCAATTATATCAATCCTTCCTTTGCTTTAAACGAATACACATAACTCCATTACTAACCTACCCAGTATTACCAACTAACAAAACACAACATCCATTACAAACATCAGTCCTGGATTCTAAACCAACCACTCAAACACCACACGTAAAGTGGATGACGTAATGCTATGGCAACCCGACATACACGACGTAATCCTATGGCAACCCGACATACACGACGTAATCCTATGGCAACCCGACATACACGACGTAATCCTATGGCAACCCGACATACACGACGTAATCCTATGGCAACCCGACATACACGACGTAATCCTATGGCAACCCGACATACACGCGCCGTCGTCGAGGTCTTGACGTCACGGAGACAATACAATGAAGTTACTTGATACAGCTACGGCATCGCTATAGTTCTTCGTAGTTTTCTTTTGCGCTTCGTTGTCCATTTACGTAATGTTGGGGGAGTAGCAGATTTCGATCAGATGGTTCAGACCCTTATTGTGTTCTTTATATTTATTTGTTTGATAGGGTTGTCTGTTTGTCTGTTTGTCTGTCTGTCTGTCTGTCTCTGTCTCTGTCTCTGTCTCTGTCTCTGTCTCTGTCTCTGTCTCTCTCTCTGTTTCTGTCTCTGTCTCTGTCTCTGTCTCTCTCTCTCTCTCTCTCTCTCTCTCTCTCTCTCTGTTTTTTTTCTTCTTCTCCATCTCCTATTTTTCTTCTTTTGCTCTTCTTTTTCTTTTCTTCTTCCTTGCCTTCTTATTATTTTTCCTTCTTTTCTTTCTTCTTCTTCTTTCCCTATTTCTTCTTTTTCTTTCTCGTTTTGCTTCTTCCTTTTTTCTTTTTTCTTCTTCTTTCTTTTCTTTTTCTTTCATCTTCCCCGTTTTCTTTTCTTTTCTTCTTCTTTTTTTACCTATTTCTTTTCCTTTTTTTCTCCAACTTTCTTTCTTCTTCTTCTTCTTCTTTCTTTTCCTTCTTCTCTTCGTTTCTTCTCCTTTCTTTATCAATTGCCTTTGGAAATCATCAAAAAAAAAAATCCTTTTATTTCGACTATCGATTCTTATCAACCTTTTTGTCCCGTTTCTTGTGATCATGATTGCTGTTATTATCATTATCATTATGGTAATAGTAATGATAATGATAATTATAAAAATAATGACAATAATGATAGTAATAACACTTATAACAAAGCACAATGAATAACAGCAAATATGATAATGAGAAAAGTGTATGATATTAATAAATATATAATGAGAATAATAATAATAATAATAATAATAATAATAATAATAATAATAAAACAACAACAATAATAATAATAATAATAATAATAATAATAATAATAATAATAATAATGGTAATAATAAAACCATAAATGTTCTTGATGATGATGTTGATGATGATAAAAAATACAAAATACATAAACAAATTATCAAAAAAGAAAAAGAAAAAATATATAATAAATATATAATATCAATAATAACCATACAAATCCATTGATTATTAACCAAAAAAGAAAAAGAATGAAAAGAAAAGAGCATTATCAAATTCCTCAACCTCCCCTTCACTTAATTAAGATCAAGGAAGAGGAATGTGCGATTCCCTACTATTCACTCGAATTACACTTGATATTGAAAAGACGCGGATCACTGCGTCACAAGAGTCGATCGTCGGGCAAACCGGTTCCGATGGGGCCCGCTGGGGTGGGGGCAAGGGTGGGGGTGGTGGAGGGGGAGGGTTGACCGCAAAGCCCCGATGCAGAAGGATGTCTGCTGGACCCCTCCTGCTCCTGCTCTTCACCGTGACTCAGCAGAATTCCTTGGTGGTTCCCCTAGAGTAGGGGGCTTTTTAACCTGGGGTCCATGGCTAGGTTTCAGGGGGTCCTTGAAGTAGCATATAAAAAAATAGTATTAAATTTGGCATAGAAGGGAGTGCGTTTACATTAACGTTTAATAATAATCTGTGTATCGCATATGTGTCTAAGACCATCAATTCCTGATAAATAAATTACATTATGGACATTGTATGTAAAGTTGTATTTATGTGAATATTTTTGGGGAAGGGCGTCCGTAGCTGCCATTAGATTCTGAAAGGGGTCCGTGACTCTAAAGATGTTGAGAACCACTGCCCTAGACGCTGGTTCCCAAAGTGGGCGGTGAGGCAAACGGGGGCGGTACGGGGGGCGGCAAGATGGCACTAGCAGTTAATTTATTTTCACAAAACTGCTAAATAAATAGGTGTACTAAACTTGGTACTGTTTGTGAAATACATTTCTGTGTTTAATATTGTTGTTTTCAATTTGAAGCATGCCAATAAAGTATGCTCTTATGAAGGTGGGGGGGGGGGGGGCGCTAGGAATCCACCTGGAAGCCGCCCACTTTGGAAAAGTTTGGGAGCCATTACTCTAGAGTCTGAGTAACTCGCCGAAAGCAATTTTGCTGACTCACTTTGCACGAGGCTTATTACTTTCGTAATGATCCGAGATGTTACGTTGTAAGTGATACGAATCAAAATATATAAGAATATTAATCACACACACACACACACACACACACACACACACACACACACACACACACACACACACACACACGGGTCATATAAAGAGGCAAACAGAAAGAATCGAGAATTATACCACCAAAGGTGTCAGTGCAGGACAAAACACAGCTAAGGAAGAAATATAACATAGAAAATCATCAGCTATTTAACGCACTAAAACATAATAGCTGAGTTGTAAAGGTTACAATCTCTGAAGGCAGTCTATTCCAAAGCCTACAAATAGTAGTAATACGCATCTAGAAAACTTGCATCAAATGTCACTGAATTGAGGGTTATAGAAGTTCTAGTAACTTTACCAGGTTGATTAAAAACAGGTAAAATCTTTGAGAGTGGTGTGAATCTTTAAGAGTGGTGGGTTACAGTCTTCTACGAGTATAAGACAGAAAGATGCCCAATATCCAAATCTAAGTCATACAGGCGAAATTTAATGGAATTAGAAGAACGATCAAGCAATCTTAACTCTGCCTCTGCAACAGATAACCAAAGGAGAACAGTAATCAAAATGAGACAGAATGAAAGGGAAGAAGCATCTATGAGTAATGTCATCTTCATAAATTTTGAACTTGCGAATGATGCCTTAGATGAAACTGCCCGGGCCCTATTCCAAATTTGCAATTCGGATGTAAACTTTGAATCCACCTAAGAGCTTCAAATTCGCCAGTGAAGTGATTAAGACGCCATTAATTAGCAGATTTGGATGCTGAGGCATCTGTGTTCTATACCGACTCACAATGATTTCCTTGAACTTGCTAGGATATAATTTCCTGCCCTACCGACAGAAGCAAACTTGAATTATCATCAGGTCTACAGTAAGGCTGTTAGCTACTTTTTACCTGGTTGTTGGAGAAGGAATATTAGCATAGAGATAAGAACTATCAACATATGTCAACGTCTTATTGATGATGTCGGGCCACATATTGCTTGTCCAAATAATAAGGAGCAAAAGGCCAAGAACACTGTTTTGAGGGACCCCTGAAGACACACGGGATTATAAGCTAAAAACTACCATTAAAAGAATACGCTGTTGTCTACCAGTTGAAAATTCAGTTAAAATGCTTTAAACTTTACCACCAACACAGAACAACTTAATATGGTCTCTAATTTGAATTTACAAGAAAACCACTATATTATCTGGCAGGTCCAGAAGAAAACTCAGTATCTGTTTCGCAGCTTTATTGTTGTCGTGGTAGACGTGGCGGAGGCGGCGTCAGCCCCTACGGGAAAAAGTGTTCACGGTTCAAGGAACAGACTCGGACTGACTCCTTCGGGTCTTGCTAGGTCGCTTCTACCCTAGGGCGTGGGGACACAGCTGTTTACCGTCGGCTACCCCCTCCAAACGTTTCCTGTTGTCACCGAAGGTGAGGTCATGTCCCAGGCCGAATCCCTGATGTAAGAATCAAACCCTTGTGATTAACAGTGCCAAAAACTGCACTGACATCCAGAGAGACAAGCCTTGACTTATGATCCTTATCTGAGGCAGACTACATTTCATGCACCAACATAAGCAATGCACCATTGAAGTCCCTTTCTAAAACCAAGCTGAGCCTCTGGAAGAAACGGTCTCAAATACACAGAAAGACGTTTGACCAGCAAACGTTCTAAAACCTTAGATAAAAAAGGTGAATTTGAAATGGGCTTACAGTCAGTAGGTGAAGACTAGTGGGTCCTTGAGAATTGGGGTAACATTACTAAAGTGACAGCACTTTGATATGACCCTTAACGAACTAAAAGTCGTAAGATTGCAGCTAATTCAGGAGGTAGTTGACCATTTAGTCTTTCTAAATGAAAGAAAACAATCCATTTGAGTGTCTCCACCATATTCGTCGAATTCTGACAACAGAGAACTGATTTCAGAGAACCTGAAAACAAATGAATTAAATTACAGTAACATGTAAGAGGAAGTTCAATATCTTATAAACTTTGTATTGAATTACAGCATACTGCTAACAGGATAACTTTCTCAATCGGACCATATTTAATATTACCATCATGGCTTCATTAAAGGAGGAATAGAGGACAAGACACCAAACACAGATGCTTTAAGTGTTGACCAAATGAGCATTACACACACACACATGCATATATATATATATATATATATATATATATATATATATATATATATATATATATATATATATATATGTTATATATATATATGCATATATATATATATATATATACATATACATATATATATATATATATATATATATATATATATATATATATATATATATATATATATATATATATATATATATATATGCACTCTTGTGAGTATAGGTGTATACATGGAGTTTAGTAGCGTGAAGTGTGGCAGCCGTGACAAGGAATGCCGTTTACTGTTTAATGCATAAAGCAAATCAGAGGCGACTTATTTCGTCGTTCTCTGTTGTCGTTTTATATTCTTTGATATAGGTATAGTAAACCTTTAATTTATTTTAATCTTTTTGTTCCATTGTTTACAATATGGCGTGAAGATAACTTAAAACATTTTTTAGGTATGAACATTTTATTTCGATATTTGAAATAAGCACCATTTTTACATGTTTGAAGGTTTTAGCTCGATGAACATATTCAGAAAAAATAACACATATATATACATATATACATCTCTTTTTCATGCTTCCCATAACAATATTTCCTCCATACTATTTCATTTCACTCATTTATTTCTGTTTAGTTTTTATGTGTGTAAATTCCCTCTGTCGGAAGAAACAATTTGTTCTGGGTTTCCAAATGAAAATAATTTAGAGCAAACTTCAGTATTAATTTCTATTGGAGTCCTAGCTATTTATATGTTCATCTTGTAAAATATTTGTATGTAAATAGCTTTGATTACATATGATAAATTCATATGTATTATTTAAAGAAAAATGATAATGATATGTGATACTTGATTATACCTTTTCCAGTAATTTCATATACTGTTTTCATTCATACATACACCACCCCCGCAAAAAAAGGTATCCTAATAGAATAAAGATAATCATCTTCAACATAATTCAAATATATTTTCGCCTGTTGATACTAAATTTTTAAGATATTTCGACGCTCTCTCTCTCTCTTTTTTTTCCTTTCTCTATATATAAACAGAAACTCTCAACTGTTTTTCACTCTTACTTTATATCTTTATTTTTACCAAATCAAGTCTACGATACTTTCACTTTCATTTTCATTATTTCTCATCATTCGTTCACCGTGGATCTATTTACTATAGTTCCATTCATCGGCTGGAAGCGTGCGGTCCTTTTAATAACTCCGCTAGTTACAGCTCGACTTGGCTGGGAATTGCGACTGCAGGCACGAGCGAGAAGGGTCAGGCATGCATGGCTGTTCCGTGGAGGTTTCCTGCTTCGTCCGTCCGCGTCCTCTATTTCTGCTGCAGTCTTGCGCACTTGTATGTTGGCGATTCACCGATTCTGTAATGAAATCCATGCGAGCAGTATTTGGACCTTTAGAATAATGACAGAGTTAGACGTTTTCCTCTTCATGCAAGGCGTGAAAATACCCGTTTAATGAAGTCCGTTTTATATTCATAATTATATGACATACGTTTCATTCAAATGTTTGTTTTTCATATCCGTAAAGAAAAGAAAAATATACACACCTTTCGTATTGAAGCCTCATCACATCCATACTGTCGATGATGCAATTCATGCTACTTTTATAGATAACTGTGGTGAAGAAATGACCTTGGTTGATCAGACCATAGGTCAATCTTCGCCATAAAGTCTCTGGACTCATTGGTGGCGGCTTTTGAGGCATTCAGCAATGAGCCGAAGCCCTTGGCCCCTTGGGTCTGCTGAGGGAGTCTTTCAGTCGATCCATGCTTGCGGTGAGGATGCTGAGGTCATAGAGAGCTCCACATATCTTGGTAGCGCAGTCCATGTCTCTGGGCTGTCAGACCAGGAAGTCGGTAGACGGATTCGTCTGGCAGCAGGGGCCTTGAACTCGATCAACAAGAGCATTTGGAGATGCTGCTACCTATGCCTTGGAGTCTTGTCTTGATACCTTTTGTAACAAGTCCCTACGCCGGATCATGGGGTAAAGCTGGCAGGACCATGTGTCCAGCCGACCTGTTATCTGCATAATCCAGGACCGCTAACCCAGGTTATATTGACACCTAGCTCGTTTCCCTGAGGAGGCCCGTATGATGTCCTAGGAAGTCGTGGCCTGGGCAACTCGACCAGACCTGCTATGAGAAGCTAGAGATATGCCGAAGGACTTCATGTAGGCTTGCCAGGGGTACCCCCGTGGCTGGAAGCGAAGGGTGGCTGCAACTATCGGTGTCAGCCCGTTGAGTGATGAATGTATAATTTCAGTCATTGGTTTCTTTACTTCTGTAATTTCAAATTTAGCAGATACTAGTCATACTTGTTTTGAAATGGTTCTTTGATCGTGTCATTACTCTTAGCATGTGGGATATTTACTGGAAATACTTATTCAAAGTTTCTGTAAAATTACAGTCTTGAAGAGCCTCTGGTGGCATATATAAACTACCAAATGCCACCAGTTTATTCTAAGATAATACAGGAATACACTAAACTTTTGCTGTACAGATGCTAGTTGGGTTTTCTTCCAACTCAGCTCAGAATCCAAGCATGTAGATATGATATATGCACTCAAAAGAAGAAGATATATATATATATATATATATATATATATATATATATATATATATATATATATATATAATATATATATTATACTTTATGATTTCACTATGATTTTCATAATAGAAAGCAATAGAATTTAACTTGACACAACTAAAAATGAACATACATGAATATCAAGAGGAATAGTTAGAAATCCTGATAAAGATGCTCGTATTAGCAGAATTTGAGTGTCTTACAAGTGCAACTTACGGTATGGAGGTGCTATCACAAGATGGGGGTGGTGAGGGGGTAGTGGAGGTGCCGGCAACGATGATGGTGTTAGCAGCGACAGTGTTTTATATCAAGGAATTCCTGTACCTGATCTGCCAAAACTGAGATCTTTGAAACATATCCTGAAAAAATAATGTCTAAACTTATCTTGTAGCTGTTACTTAGTTGCTAACAGACCTTAAACAAATCCGGCCTGTTGACAATTATCCACCATCCCTGGGATCTGTAATATAAATTCCATTGCATATTCGAATGGGAGTACTTATTAAAGTAAGAGGCACCTGATCTTTTGTCTAGCCTTGTTATACATGCACAGGAGCAAATTTCAAAAGCAACGACTTCCTGAAACGCGGTCAGTTGGCTTTGTCTGGGAGCATTTGTCTTCTACACAGGAAGGACAATGCAGACTATCAACCGATTTTCAGATATGCAAGAGACGACTCAGGGTCCTTGCAATTCTCAGTGTGTATGACCAAAACACTTGACTGTTCCTATGAGACAGAGACAGACGTGAGATTATATTAAAAGAGGAATTAGATTAACATAACTATCCATAGAGAGCGTTTTAATTAAGAATTCGATTGCCATACATACTTAACTTTCGTTTTCCAAGTCAAGAGATGTAGCATCCTGACAGAAACAACACTGTTATTGTGCATTACTACTGATAAGTCTCTAAATGCAAGTGTCAACTTTAAACTTCACATGGTGTTTGTCTCTTGCTTTCTGCTAACAACTGTATTGCAACAATTATAATGGACTTCAAAATAAAATTGACATTAGGACACGAATAAGCTGCAGCTTACTTTTTATTCCATTTCTACATCACTTGAAACAGAGAAAATGCCGATTATGCAATGAAATTAACAAGCTTGTATGAGCAGTGGTTCTCTTAAAAATTCAAAAACAAAAATAACGATTGTCAAATAATAGGATTGCATCAAGCATTCCCCGTGGCCTCTAGCAGCAAAAGCAGCTTCGCGCTTCGGCAAAGACTAACATCTCACCATCTAGAAAACTACACACACACATATATATATATCTTCTGCGACAGTATAAGATTCATGAACCAAATGCTAACGAAATAGTAGTATCACCGCAATAGCAATAAAGCGATATTCATACGCCATCTTTGAACCACTGTTCACAGAGTAAAACAGCATTACTGACCTCACTTCATGCGGGAAGCGGCGAGGTCAGCTGGGGCGAACTAACCTGTAGGAGAGCTGACCTGCAGGAGAGCTGATCTGCAGGAGAGCTGACCTGCAGGAGAGCTGACCTGCAGGAGAGCTGATCTGTGGGAAAACTGACCTGTAGGAGAGATGCACAGCTCACCCTAGCATCCGCCGATTTCCTGCCGCTTTCTCGACCTCGTTGCTGCTCGGAAGCTCCTCCTGCTTCGAGGTTCGCCACGGCTCAGAAGACC
>NC_051397.1:34497277-34498500 GCF_015228065.2 Penaeus monodon | reverse complement strand
AAAGAGCCGATCAGGGGAGTTAACGGTAAAGGGGCTGTTCATAATAAATGAAGTAAACTGCGATGATAATCATAATGAAATACTGATGAATACAATAAAACAATAAAACGATAATGTTATAGTAATACTGATCGATGATACAGATTGATAAGGTATTCATTATAGTAATATAAAGAATACAATAATAATAACAATAACAGCACACAATAGTGCACCAAACCCAGTTCATCCTCGTAACTTTCTTACTATGCTGATTGAACGGTTACTAAATTTGTGATGAATAATGACAAGCCATTTGTTGTGGTTTGATCCCGACGTGCTCGTCGCTATTGTCACGACCTTAGTTACTTACGTCCTTATTACTACCGTTCGTTTTACTTACCGTTCGTTGTTACTTACAGTTCGTGTTACTTACTGTTCGTTGTTACTTACCGTCCGTTGTTACTTACCGTTCGTTGTTACTTACCGTTCGTTGTTACTTACCGTTCGTTGTTACTTACCGTTCGTTGTTACTTACTGCTCATTGTTACTCACGTTTACTTGTTACCTACCGTTGGTTGTTACTTACCGTTAGTTCTGGGGAGGTCGATGTTGGCGCCTTCATCGAGCAGGAACTCGACCATAGCATACTGGTTATTCGCCGCCGCCGCTATCAGCGGTGTGGTGCCTGTTGTAAAATAACAAGGAAGCTGAAAGTGGATGTTGATAGAATATTGTCTGAACTAAGTCTGTCTTTATCATTCATTATGTATGAAGGCTGGACAAGAGCCACTTTAACCTTGACGCGGACACATAAAGCCCCACGCAGGCTTTCTAACTACGTGTCCATCTACTTATTTACTTATCTATTTATGTATGTGTATAAATATATGATCAAATTTATACATACATATATATATGTATATATATATATATATAATATATATATATATATTATATATATATATATATATATATATATGCTACAGGGAGAGATGAGGGAGGTGAGTGACAGCAATCACGGGACCCGTGTGAGTGATACCGGCGGCATGACTGCTTAACCCTAGCCTCCCAAAGGTGACCAGCCGATTGACATGACCGGGCCAGGGAACTTCACCTCCATTGCCAATTCCTGGCCGCCGGGTGGGCAAGCCAGACCAACTCAGTGCCGGTCCCTGAACCGGGTAAATAGAGATGGTGACTCGATAAAACACCGGGCGGAAGGTAACGGCAAATCACCGCTC
>NC_051397.1:34469024-34471524 GCF_015228065.2 Penaeus monodon | reverse complement strand
AATAAAAATAATAATTCATCCATATGTCTCACAAGGTTATAAAATTCAATATTGGTCCATGCATACGTGGTCGTTTTAAACTAATAGAGATGCCAGAAAGTGCCAACTAGGAATGCAAGACTTCATTACCGTGTTAAATAAGGTCATATCCTCTGCTCAGCGAGAGTGCACGATAGATAGAATTAATGAAGAAAAATCACTCCCCCAACAGAACAGAATCCCAAATTAAAAAAAAATACGAAAAAAATACGAAATCATTAGAAAATAACAAGCTTCACTGGTCGCGGTAACACCCAATCGCACGTATCACAGTTTTCACCTCAGGTAGATTCGCAAGGAACAGCCAAACCGCTAGTATGTAAGTACAGTACATCACAAAAACCGGGTAGGTTTAAATATGGTTACCATAAAAGCAACAAATATAATCAGCCACCCAACAGAAGATTTGCCAGATAAACTAGGCACTCACAAAGCATAATTCAAGTGATGGCACCTCAATCAAGTGCCAGACGCTGACCCCGCGACCCGAGGCCGGGGGCACCGAGGGCACCGGGGGGTAGGCTTAGCAACCGCTAAGGTATGCGACACCTCTCCGAAAAACAGCCAGATACAAAACCACCCTTCTAACTCCCTCTAACCCCAAACCCCAACCTTCCCCATTCTAACATCCTAAATCCTCCCCTCCCACATCACCCACTCTGTCCTTTAAGCTTACAATTGATGCACATTTATAATGAAGGGGCTCATTATAATGGAGTGTGTTTGTGCTTTTCATGCACCCGCTGTGCAAACATATGTGCACGAGTGTGGGTGTGTATGAGAAATGCGCAGATGTATGCGTGTGTGTGTGTGTAACTTGTCCATGCGGTGTAGCAAATATTACATATATTTACGTATATCTTGTTTATATATTCATTTGGTGTGTATGTATGCGAGTGGGGTGTTGTGCATGTATATGTGTATATGTGTATGTGTAATGTGCATGTGTATATGTGTATGTGTGTATGTACATGTATGTGTGTATATATGAATATGTATATGTGTATGTGTTATATATGTAATAGATAGGGTGAGTGAGTGAGTGTATACATGCGTATATATGTGTAGAAGTGAATGTGTGTGTGTTTATGCATATGCGTATGTATGCGTGCATGTATATGTGTATGCATGAGTATGTGCAAACGTATGTGCGCATACACGTGTGCGTCAGCATACGTATTGCTATTTTTTTGTGTGTATGTACAGTCAAAAGCAGATGCACATGATGTATCGCAGGTGTGTCTCGCATACATGGGGTGCCCTATGCACATGTGTAGGCGCAGGGTTTTGTGCGCATGCGTCTATACATGGGTACACCAGTGCTCGTGTGTAGTTACGTATAATGTAAGAGTGTGTATACATATGACATACAAGGGAGCATATGTAGAGGTGTATGCTTGCGTGTGCATGTGCAAGAATAAGAACATATACGTGGCATTTGTAGGTGAACAACTGTGTCTGCACTGGGCGTACATGCACATAAATAAAATCAGTGTATAAAATGTAATCACATATACACACTTCTTATAGTTAATCCCATGCTCACGGGAGTATACGCTGGTGTAGTAAGCGTGGCGACAGATAAGTACACGCTAGACAGGGCCAACCCTGCTGGAGGGGCTTATCAGTGGCATCCCGGCTAAACTACTCCCCCTTCCACCAAGATACACCTAAGCCAGTAGGTGGGAGGTAACTCGGCTGCTTACCTCTCAATCAAAAAACCATGACTGCACAAACAGAGCAATGGTCCTCATTCCCCGGAGGCGAAGGAGCCCCTGGTTACGGCGGCGATCAGGACCGCTCCAGAGCAGAGGGTGCTAAGAATCCCCGGCCAAAAAACAGGCCGCCCCACGTGATGAACCTTTGCACATATAACTGAATCCGATTTAAACTAGCATTACTTGAGGAACTTTCTTTCATCAAATGGGATATTGTAGGACTCTGTGAGGTTAGAAGATAGGCGAAGAGCAGAAGATACTAAATGATGGACTGTGCTCTTTTGGGAGGTAAACCCCAGGTAAGCAAGCAGAATTAGGGGGGGGCTTCTAGTTCACAAACGTTAGAAAAGAATATCGTGGATTCTATAGTATAAGCGAAAGTGTGGCTTCAGTAACAATAAACTAAACAATAGGTACAACTTAAAGATTGTTCAAGTCTATGCTCCAACCTGCAGCCACAATGATGAAATAAGAGCTTATGAAGGTTCATTTAGCCACGAGAGAGTAAAAACCCATTTCACAATAATAATGGGAGATTTTAATGCAAAAATAGGTAAAAAGACAGTAAGAGAAACCGCAATAGGGAATTACGGAATAGGTACTAGAAATGAGAGAGGACCAATGCTGGTCGATTTTGCAGAGGCTCGATCAAAATCATGAATACATTTTTCGAAAAAAGACTAGAGCGGAAGTGGACTTGGAAGTCGCTATCTGACATCAATAACGAAATTAACTTCATAATT
>NC_051397.1:34441961-34454461 GCF_015228065.2 Penaeus monodon | reverse complement strand
CAACGCGCCGGTCAGTGACTCGAACCCTTGAACTCAGATTGCCGTCGTGACAGTCTTGAGTCTGATACTCTAACCATTCGGCCACCGCGGCCTTATATATATATATATATATATATATATATATATATATATATATATATATTTATTTATATACATATATGTACACACAAACAAACACACACACACTCATGCACATGCACATGCACACACACACACACACACACACACACACACACACACACACACACACACACACACACACACACACACACACACACACACACACACACACATATATATATGTATATATCTATATCCATATATATATATATATATATATATATATATATATATATATATATATATATATATATATATATATCTTCTTCTTTTAACGGTAGGTTCATGTCTGGGCCGCCGTGGTCAGAGCATGATACTTAATTGTAGTTTTCATGTTGTGATGCTCTTGGAGTGAGTACGTGGTAGGGTCCCCAGTTCCTTTCCACGGAGAGTGCCGGTGGTACCTTTTAGGTAATCATTCTCTCTATTTATCCGGGCTTGGGACCAGCACTTGACTTGGGCTGGCTTGGCCACCCAGTGGCTAGGTAGGCAATCAAGGTGAAGTTCCTTGCCCAAGGGAACAACGAGGCGGTCGGTGACTCGAACCCTCGAATTCAGATTGCCGTCGTGACAGTCTTGAGTCCGACGCTCTAACCATTCGGCCACCGCGGCCTTGACGATCATGAGATTTCCATGATTTTTTCTTAGCAATTTAGAGCGGTGGTTTCCCATTGCCTTCCGCCCGGTATTTTTATCGAGCCACCATCTCTATTTACCCGGCATTGACTTGAGCTGGCTTGGCCACCCAGTGGCTAGGCAGGTAATCGAGGTGAAGTTCCTTGCCCAAGGGAAACACCGCGCCGGCCGGTGACTCGAACCCTCGAACTCGGATTGCCGTCGTGACAGTCTTGAGTCCGACGCTCTAACCATTCGGCCACCGCGGCCCCATATATATATATATATATATATATATATATATATATATATATATATATATATATATATATATATTACTATATATATATATATATATATATAATATATATATATATATATATATATATATATATATATATATATATATATATATATATATATTTTATATATATTTATATATATATATATATATATATATATATATATATATATATATATAAAGAGAGACAGAGAAAGGCACAGAGAGAGAGAGAGAGAGGAGAGAGAGAGAGAGAGAGAGAGAGAGAGAGAGAGAGAGAGAGAGAGAGTGAGGGAAAAATGATATATACAAATATATATATATATAAATATATATATATATATATATATATATATATATATATATATATATATATATATATATATATATATGTGCATATGTGTGTGTGTGTGTTGTGTATATATATATTTATGAATATATGTGCATATACCCACATACACGAGGGGGCTTCAAAAAGTTTGTGGAAAAAGTTTATAACTAAAAATCATATGGAAGGATTTTCAATGCACCTGAACATTCTTGTACCAATGTGTTATAACGTGTTGAAACAGTATAAGTAATAACGTATCGCCGCCAGTTGGAAATCAGGCACCATTCAAGAAACATGGAATCCAACAAAATCTAGGCCAGGACAAACAGTATTTTCTTGGTGAAACTTGGTTGGGAGAATAGGCACATCATTGACACTCTGGAACAAGTTTATGGTGACAATGCCCCAAAGAAATCAACAACATACATATGGATAAGTCGGTTCAGAAGTGGAAGAAACGAAATTGAAGATGATCCCCGTAGTGGTAGGCCATCAAACATTGATGCTGTTTGCGACACATGATTGAAAAGGATAGACGAATAACCACTGAATCAATAGCAGACACACTCAACATCTCTGCGAGTTCTGCACACATAATTCTGGTGGAGAATTTAGGGCTGAGCAAGCTTTCCATTTGATGGGTCCTTAGGCTGTTACGCCCAGATCGGCAGCAAACAAGGGTAGAACTTTCAATGGAAATTTTGAACAACTGGAATGAGGACTCTCAAGCTTTTCTGCAAGAATTGTAATGGGATGACACATGGCTCTACCAGCACGATCCCAAGGACAAAATTCAGTCAAAGCAGTGGCTGCCCAGAGGAGGAAATGGACCAGTCAAAACAAAATCAGAGCGTTCAAGAGGAAAATTCATGGCCACTATCCTCTGGGATGCAGAGGAAATTTGCAGGTTGATTTCCTTGAGAGCAAGAAAACATTTACATCTGCTTATTATGAATGCGTTTTGAGAAAAAAGGTCGAAAAAAATATCAGAAAAACGCCCTGGAAAGCTTCATGGTTCTCTTCCACCACGACAATGCACCCGTTCACAGTGCACCACAGACAAGAGCTGTGCTACGTGAATTTTGATGGGAAATCGTCCGACATCCACCTTGCAGGCCAGATTTAGCTGCAATAACTTCTTTTTGTTAATTTTTTTTTATAATAATAATAATAAAAAAAAAAGAATCATAGAAAGGTACAGTTGCGGAATTATATTTCAGTACACTTGCTGAGACCAACTTTTGTACATATGGCAGCCACTTCAATGTAAACATAGAGTAAACAGTATTTTTACGAATGAGGAGAAAGCTCTAGGTTGTTTGTAAGAAAGAGTGTGACCAACAAGTGTATTATTATCTATTTTTGAAAACTACGTAAACCATTTCAGCTCTCCTTTTCTTTAAAGAAGTGATAACAAAATACGTAGTATTGGCTATTACTGACTTTGTTTTGGGATATTTTTCAAGTGCGATTTCCTGGCATTGTTCGTTTTTCGAAATAGCAACACCTATGGAGGTGAGGCGGCATTACCCCCTTCTTTCAACCCGGAAAGTATCAATTATAGCTGCATATTTCTTGAAACTTAAAAATGGTACATGCTTTAAAAATCTATGTATGGCAGCTATACCAAATAAAATTCTTCAAATCCGCTGATAGTTTTCTAAATCACATTAATGGAGGGGCCGTTATTTCGCCTGAACCAAACATTATAACACTAATTCAGTAAACAAAAAGCAAGCTACGTTATATTTTTCAATATAGGACATTAGCTGAACGCAAAACCGCAGTAGGGTTACAATGAACATTTGAATAACTTCACTGTGTGTGTGTGTTTGACAAAAAAAAACTTGTTTGCTTGTTTCAACTTGAACAACTACTAGGTTCCAAGGAGGGTGAAAAACAAGTCAACATTTTTATCCCAATACATCTGATATAGTGAGAGAAAAATCTTGTTCATTCTGATAAAATAGGAATTAAATTTCGCTCTCTGATCTTATCTGAGACGTATGCAGCATATATTTCTCTTGTATTTGTCAGTGCATGTCAAAGCTTTGATAAATAATCTTAATATGGCTTACGATAGGAATACGTATTTCCTGGTGTGAAGTCATGTTTGTTCACCCGGAACTCGAGTAGTTTGAAGAAAGAGGAACCATCTAGAAAATAATAATAATAATGATAATAATAATAATAATAATAATAATAATAATAATAATAATAATAATAGTAATAGTAATAGTAATAGTAATAGTAATAGTAATAGTAATAGTAATAATAAATAAATAAAAATCACGAATTGTATATTTGATATACTCTATGATAATGAATCGGCTAATCCTGATATATGCTAAACAAGAAAGAAGATATGCCCGATGGTATATGGCGTCATGATGATATATGGGAAATCCGAGATGAAAACGGGGCTGCTAAGCTGACCCCTTTTTTTCGAGATAGATGCAAGGCAGTCTGAAATTGTAAATAGAGGCCGCATCACTGGGATGAAGGAAAGTAATTTCTCTTCCAGGGAACCAACCAGAGAGTGGGTATCTCGCGCTCGATGGTATACAGATTAATACGGTGGGAGGAGGAAGGCACTCTGAACGATCGTCCTCGTTCCGGATGCCCCTTCACCCAGGCAGCGAAAATTCATATAAAGACCTACAGCTCCTAACATGCAGATGGGATTCATCACAGAACGTTATCAAAGAGAGGTTGAACAAACGTCATTGCCAACATCGCCTCTAGTTCGCCCTGCAGTATGTGGAGAGCGCACGGGAAGCTCCATTGCTAGATGGGAAGTAACAGGTGTAAATATCATTATCCTTTTTCAGTTTGCTCATAAACTTAGTTCAAAGTTTGATAAAGATATATGTTTATACGTCATATTTTATGCTCTGATTATCCATCATTATTTACTTTTTACATGTGACACGGCAAGGAGTGGCCACGTGACCAATAATGAGTGGGGAGGATTTTCATGCATGGTGTTGGTGAACTCGCCGAAAAAGAAGGGAGATTCAGTTTATACAGATATTTAGAAATTGTTATAAGAAATATTTCTCCCATCAGCACTTTGCTATCCTTTGGCCCTTCCCAGAAGCAACCACATTCGTGCAGGATAATTGGCCAGTGCACAGATCAAGGGAAGATACGAAATGGTTCCAAAACTAAAAGGACCTCCCAATAGCTAACAGATAATTCTAGGAGAAAGGAAAATTGTTACGAAGGAAAGCGGGACCTCACATAAGCACGTCATCTGTGTCCCGGGGATTAGGCAAGGTTTTGAATACGATATATTGTATGACTGCCCCCAGTATTGGTCTTTCTTTTCTACAATTATTACCGTTTTTATTTTTACAAATAAAACAATAGTAAAAATATCTTGAAAATTAATAAGAGCTGACTTAGTATTTCCATAGACCCTACACACACACACACACACACACACACACACACACACACACACACACACACACACACACACACACACACACACACACACACACACACACACACACACACACACTCACACACACACACACAGTGATAAAACTTTTGTATATTCATTGTAACCTTACTGCGGTTTTGCGTCCAAATTATGTTCAATAATGAAGAATATGTAGCATGTTTTCTGTTTATTTAATCAGTGTTTGGTGTCGAAAAGAAAAAAAACTTCTTTAGTTTGATTAACCGCTACAAGTTGGTAAAGCCACGGCCCACGATAAGCATTTACAAAGGTATCAGCAATTTTGCAAAAAAAAAAAAAAAAAAAAAAAAAAAAATAGCCACCATACATAGACTTTAAAGAATAAAGCGTTTTCCTGTTTCAAGAAATATGCAGCTATAATTGAAAATTATTGTGTTGAAAGAAGGTGTTGCCATTCTATTCTATATTTAAAAAATATCCCACAACACAGCCAGTGATATCTAACACTCGATGTTTTATTATCACTTGTTTGAAGAAAACAGAAAAATAAATGGCTCACGTGGTTTCCAAAAATAGATATTAATACACTTGTTACAAACAACCTAGGGTTTTCGCCTCATTTATAAAAGTACTTTTTACTCTATGTTTACATCGATGTCGTTGCCAGCTATACAAAAATGGGACCCAGTAAGTTTTCTGAAATATAATCCTGCAACTGTACCAATTTTCCATCGGTTTAGGATGTAAATAGAGCTGCTCTGACAGTTTTACTCAGACGGACTTAAATGGTTCATGTTTGAACACGTTATAACATGTTTGTAATAGAATGTTCATATGAGTTTTAGTTATGGACTTTTTTCCACGAACTTTTTGAAGCCTCCTCGTATGAATATGTATATGTATATGTATATATATATGTGTGTGTGTGTGTGTGTGTGTGTGTGTGTGTGTGTGTGTGCGTGTGTGTGTTTGCTTGCATATACACACATATATGTGTGTATGTGTGTGGGTGGGTTTGTGTGTATGTATATATATATATATATATATATATATATATATATATATATATATATATATATATATATATATATATATATATATATATATATATATATATATATATATATATATATATATGTGTGTGTGTGTGTGTGTGTGTGTGTGTGTGTGTGTGTGTGTGTGTGTGTGTGTGGTGTGTGTGTGTGTGTGTGCATACATGTATGTGTATATATGCACTCAGATCACCTGTTCATTATCCTGGCTCATAGTAGGCGATGGCCCAGTATTTAGCACAAACTGAGTAACCACAATAAAGTAATAATCTTTACAGGTAGATGGCCCTCGATAGTATGGTCATATCTGCATCCTCAGGATGTTGCAATTACTTCCTGTTGGTCCCTAGGGTCTACAACGATTAAAAGTACTGAAACTTCTGCTGATAGATTTCGTATCTGTGCTTTTGACACATTATTTACATCACCCAGATCGAGGTTTGCGTGAGATGAGACGGTAGAAAAGATTTCAAAGTTGGCAGCAGTATCTTTATCCAGTCAGTTTCTGGTAATAGGCAGTGACCTTCTTTGCTGAAACGGTTAACACCTTGGTTATTTGTACTTTTTCGAACAGGCTTATCTTTAGACTTACCAGTTATCCCCAGTATTGTATTCAGTTTCACCAGAAGCGCACTTTCCGGTTATCGCACCTGTAAAAATATGTGTTTAGTTAACGCATTTACTTTAAAGATTGGAAAAAAATGTCAAGTTCTTTCTCTCCCTTTTTTTCTTTTTTACTTTCTCACCTAACGCCAACTCTCCTCTCTCTTCACTATTTTCCCCGTTTGCTTTCTTCTACTCTTATCTAATACCGATTTACATAACCACCTTTTTCTGTTATCATATTATACTGACAGATGCATTTATCCGATCAGTGATTATTCACTGCATTCTGCTGATGATATCTTTTTTTTTCTGTTTCTTCCTTTCTTTCACCTTTTTTTCTCCCTCTCCCCTTCTGTATTTACACACACATATTTCACATATACAATTAGAAACTAAACATACCATCGTTCACCCCAGTTGTAGTTGCTCCATTTTCCCGCAAATAACAAGCAATATTTGCATTAACATTTCCACCGCGAAACTATAAGCTGTTCTGCCATCTGGGAGTTGTCAGGTTGATATGAAAGAAAACAAGATTCAATAAGAGAATGTGAGTATTGTAGCTATTGGTATTGGTGGCGGTGGTAACACCAGCAGTAACAGTAACTTGAAAAAAAAAATATATATATATATATTTTTTTTATATGAATTAAATTTTAAACAAAACTGTGCATAAAAAAAACATGCACCTCTTACACTATCATTCATATAACTTTCGAAGACTGTGTCCCTAAATTGAGGAAAATATTGAGACCAGTGAGTCTTAACTCTTATTCTCTGCATCCAGGTCCTAACTTTGTATTGTAAGGAAGAAAGAACGAAAATGTATTCGTTTTCCTTATGTTATTGTTTAGGGTTATTCTTTCCAAAAAAATCTATCTGTTCATATGTCTGTTTACAGCACTTGCACCCAGTTGAGCGAGTAAAGACGATAGACGGAAGATGAACACACGTGTTATTTTCACTGTTAAAAGTCAGGAAACAAACTGACCTCATACACACTCTCTTGTGTGATGTGTGACTGAATAACCAACACTGCCTTCTTGCAACTCATTATCTGCCTGGAATTTAGGATGTGAAAAGCGTCTAGTGCGAATGGCAAAGTGAACTAACAGACATGGTTTAAGTAACGAAGACGGTGCTTACTATTATTAGCTTCCAGGTTTACGTTCCAACAAGAGCACTACGATTTCGTAAAAACCATTCACAGAGGCAAGCATGAGTGCAGTCCGACCTGAAAGAAGAATAGTCGTTCTTCTAAATTCACTTGATGTATATATATATATATATATATATATATATATATATATATATATATATATACATATACATACATCCATACATATATATATATAGATATATATATATATATATATATATATATATATATATATATATATATATTATATATATATATATATATATATACATATGTGTGTGTGTGTGTGTGTGTGTGCGTGTGTGTGTGTGTGTGTGTGTGTGTGTGTGTGTAGAGAGAGAGAGAGCGAGAGATGGGAGGGAAAGAGAATAGGAGGATTCAGGGGAGTTAGAAAGAGCGCGAAAAAGGGACTCTAAAAGAAGAGAGAAAGAGCGAGGAGTCAAGAGAGAGAGTGAGAATAATAAGAGTCAAGGAAGAGAGAAAGAGTGAGACAAGGGGGAATCAGGGAAGAAACAAGGAGATAGGAAAGGGAGAGAGAAAGAGCGAGGAGTCAAGAGAGAGATTGAGACAATGAAGAGTCAAGGGAGATAGAAGGAGTGAGACAAAAGGAGATTGGAAAGGGGGAGAAAGAAGGAGACAGGAAAGGGGGGGGGGGGAAGAGATAGGAAAGGGTGAGGAGTCAAAGTAGACAGAAAAAGAAAGAAGTCAAGAGCGAGAGTGAAAAACGGTGAGGAGTCAAATTAAAAAGAGCGAGAAGTGGGAGGAGGTCGAAATAGAGAGTCAGAATAAGGAAGTGGGAGAGGGAGAGAAAAAGCAGAAAGAGAGAGTGAGTCACAGTAGTGAGAAAGAACAAGAATAGGGGGAGGAATCAAGGAAGAGAAGGTGGAGAAAGGAGTCATGGAAAAAGAGTGCGAAAAGGTGGAGGAGTTAGAGAGAGAAAGAACGAAGAAAGGGAGAAAGAACGAGGAAAGGGAGAAAGAGCGAGCAAAGGGAGAAAGAGCGAGGAGAGGGGAATCGTTAAGGAAGAGAGAAAGAGCGAGAAGGGGGGAGGAGTCAAAGGAGAAAGAGCAAGGAAACAGAAATGCCAAGAGAGACTGGTTGAAAGAAGGGGGAATAGTAAGGGAGTTTAGAATGGGAGGAAGGAGAGGAGAGAGGAAAGGGAGAAAAGCGAGAAAGGAAAAAGAGTCAAGGTTTTATGTTTAAGCAATCCTTCAGATCCATTTTGTATGCTTTTGTGTTACGTTATAAAATGAGAAAGAAATTATAGCAATTGTTGTGGAGCAGAAAGTAGATCACTGACTTGCAGGGATGATGAGTTTAAACACGTGTTTTAAAATGGCCGTGGCTTGTTCGTTATATCAAATGATAAGTAAACTGCGATGATAATCATAATGATAATACTGATAAATACGATAAAACAATTAAAACGATAATTATAATAGTAATACTGATCATGATGATAAAGATAATGATAATGATAGTAGTAATGACAACAGTAATAATAAAAAAGTATAAATAATTATAACAATAACAGCAAACAACAGTCACCAAAACCCAAGTTCATCCTCATAACTTTTTCTATGCTGATTGGCACGGTACTAAATTTCGTGATGAAAATGACAAGCCCATTTGTGGTGGTTTGATTCCCGACGGTGCTCGTCCTCTTGTCACTTACCTTAGTTACTTACCGTTCGTTGTTACTTATCGTTCGTTGTTACTTACCGTTCGTTGTTACTTACCGTTCGTTGTTACTTACCGTTCGTTGTTACTTACCGTTCGTTGTTACTTACCGTTCGTTGTTACTTACCGTTCGTTGTTACTTACCGTTCGTTGTTACTTACCGTTCGTTGTTACTTACCGTTCGTTGTTACTTACCGTTCGTTGTTACTTACCGTTCGTTGTTACTTACCGTTGGTTGTTACTTTCTGTTCGTTGTTACTCACGTTTACTTGTTACCTACCGTTGGTTGTTACTTACTGTTAGTTCTGGGGAGGTCGATGTTGGCGCCTTCATCGAGCAGGAACTCGACCATAGCATACTGGTTATTCTCCGCCGCCGCTATCAGCGGTGTGTTGCCTGTTGTAAAATAACAAGGAAGGTGAAAGTGGATGTTGATAGAATATTGTCTGAACTAAGTCTGTCTTTATCATTCATTATGCATGAAAGCTGGACAAGAGCCACTTTAACCTTGACGAGGACACATAAAGCCCCACGCAAGCTTTCTAACTACGTGTCCATCTACTTATTTACTTATCTATTTAAGTATGTGTATAAATGTATGATCAATTTTATAAATACACACACACACACACACACATATATATATTCATATATATATATATATATATATATATATATATATATATATGTATGATTATATACACACTCACCACACACACACACACACACACACACACACATATGCGTCTGGTGTATGTATTTAAGTATACTTGTTTATGCACGTACGCATATGGATGTATGTATGTATATATATATATATATATAAAATATATATATATATATATATATATATATATATATATATATATATATATATATATATATGTATGTATGTATATGGATGTGTGTGTGTATATATACATATACATATACATATACATATAAATATACACACATATATGCATACGAACACACACACACACACACACACATATGTATATATATATATATATATATATATATATATATATATATATATATATATATATATATATATAGTATATATATATATATATATATATATATATATATATATATATATAATATATATATATATATATATATATATATGGGGCCGCCATGGCCGAATGGTTAGAGCGTCGGACTCAAGACTGTCACGACGGCAATCTGAGTTCGAGGGTTCGAGTCACCGACCGCCGCGTTGTTTTCCTTGGGCAAGGAACTTCACCTCGATTGCCTGCCTAGCCACTGGGTGGCCAAGCCAGCTCAAGTCAGTGCCAGGTAAATAGAGATGGTGACTCGATAAAAGAAACACCGGGCGGAAGGCAATGGCAAACCACCGCTCTAAATTGCTAAGAAAAAATCATGAAAGCCCATGATCGTCAAGGCCGCGGTGGCCGAATGGTTAGAGCGTCGGACTCAACACTGTCACGACGGCAACCTGAGTTCGAGGGTTCGAGTCACCGACCGCCGCGTTGTTCCATTGGGCAAGAAACTTCACCTTGATTGCCTACCTAGCCACTGGGTGGCCAAGCCAGCCCAAGTTAAGTGCTGGTCCTAAGCCCGGATAAAATAGAGAGAAAGATTACCTAAAAGGTACCACTGGCACTCTCCGTGGAAAGGAACTGGGGACCCTACCACGTACTCACTCCAAGAGCATCACAACATGAAAACTACAATTAAGTATCATGCTGTGACCACGGCGGCACAGACATGAACCTACCGTTAAAAGAAGAATATATATAATATATATATATATATATATATATATATATATATATATATATATATATATGCGTGTGTGTGTGTGTGTGTGGGTATGTATATATATAAACATAGATATGTATATATATAAAGATAGGTATGTATATATGTATATATATACATATATACATATATACATACACATATACATATATACATACATATATATATGTATATATATATATATATATATATATATATATATATATATATATATATATATATATATGTGAACCTGAGATCTTCGCATGCGTAAATAGAGAGTCACCTACTGTTGCAGGTAGCTTTTTCTGCGGAGTTTCATTGCTGCCTCACCTGCGAAGAACATCTCTCTACTCCTTACTCTACCCAACCCACCCACCCTCCAACTCGGCAGTTCACAGGGGCTAAACAGGACACGGCATTTACCCCAGATAAGTCGTCGACGCTGACTCCATTGTCCAAGAAAGTTTGCACCTCAGCTATGTTTCCTGCAGCAGCCGATGTCTGGATGGCTGGGGAGGAAAGGCATTGTAGGATACATAAAGGGAAGACGATGCTTGGTCTATATGAAATAACAAAAAATGAAGGAAAAAAATCGAACATATAGAGATTATATTTGTACATACATACAAGAACCACTTACTGGCTGTGGTACTGTGCCAAAGCAAACACAGCAAAATCAATTGCACAGCAGATGACGTCATCCTGGAAGCTCTGAGATTAGAGAGACAAAGTTACTCAAGAAGTCAACTTTAAACGCTATGGTTTCAGAAAGTATAGTGCCATGAAAATTTATTCAGACTTGCGTGTTGGGCTTATCACGAGCACCATTTTGTTTCAAATGGATTTGACAATTAACACACAAGTAGTAGTAGGCATTCTGTATTGTTACGGGGTACACATGTGTGTGTAAGCGTTCTATTTAGAAAGTAAAAGACGAAACGGACTCTTGTGCTTTGCTCAGGCATTGATGCAAACACCTGTGAGAACAGGCGTCGCAATAGGGAAAAGGAAGAGCCAGTGACTGAACTATGGTTGGATGGACACCTATGAGCACTCGACCCAGCATGAACTTCTGCCTTAGGTGATGAGAATAGCCGTATGAAGGCAACACGATGGCCAAACGACGGGGCTTGGCCATCTAGGGGTGATGGAGTGGGGACGGAACACGCGATAAGTGTGAGGTGTGAAGGGCAAGTTGGGTCACAAGGTATGAGTCCAGGCGGGCCTCTCATGTGACGGGAGTGCGAAGGTTCTGAAGGTTCTGTGCTGGGCCTCCGCGTAAAAAGTGAAAAGTTCTGTATATCTGCGGAAATAATGTTAGTCATATTAATAAGATGTATCGTAGCATGAAGAATGATGAGTAACAACATTGTATCGTTTCACATACATGACCTTAGAGTTGGAGATACGAGTCAGAGTCAGGCAGATGTGTTTGTCACTATCCTTCACATTTCCCGCAA
>NC_051397.1:34421961-34424461 GCF_015228065.2 Penaeus monodon | reverse complement strand
ATTGGATACCGTTATCTCTATGTCATCTCCGTGAATAGTCAGCGTCGCCAGAGAGAAAGCCAGTAGGTCAGCGTTGAATTATGAAGACAGCATTTGTTGTGAGGGTTCGTCACCAGACGTGTGTCAGATGCAACAGAGGAAAACGTAGAGACAAAATTTCTAGTAGGTATTGGTTGGAAGAGATTTAGATGAAAGAGAAAGAGAAGAAGTAGGAGAAAAAGAAGATGAAGAAGAGAGAGAGAGACAGACAGACAGACAGACAGAGAGAGAGGAGAGAGAGAGAGAGAGGGAGAGAGAGAGAGAGAGAGAGAGAGAGAGAGAGAGAGAGAGAGAGAGAGAGAGAGAGAGAGAGAGAGAGAGAGAGAGAGAGAGAGAGAGAGAGAGAGAGAGAGAGAGACAAGCAGACAGACAGTCAGACAGAGAGAGAGGGAGATGTGTTATTATATGTGTATATAATATAAAAAAAATTTCATTTATTTTTTTGTAAATCGATTTTCTAATGAATTATGAAAGGAATGTACAGCTGTAGCTGTCAGGATAATCTTTACCGATCACCACATTTAAGGGCTCGTCCTTATGTCTCATTTGCATACACCTTACGTCATGCACGGTTCTCGAAGACTTCGAAATGACGAACCTTCTCTTTATTTTGTAGTTCATGTTCGAGACGCGATGGTGTCCTGTTTGACTTAAGGAGGGTGTGCGTGTGTGTGTGTGTGTGTGTGTGTGTGTGTGTGTGTGTGTGTGTGTGTGTGTGTGTGTGTGTGTGTGTGTGTGTGTGTGTGTGTGTGTGTGTGTGTGTGTGTGTGCGTGTGCGTGCGTGCGTGCGTGCGTGCGTGCGTGCGTGTGCGTGTTTTGCTCTTCCTTCCTTTTTTTTTATTATTCCTTTATTTATTTTAATCGAGCGTTTGTTCGTTTTATTTGTTTATTGATTGATTTGTTTTATGTGCGTGTAGGACAGGCATTATGGTATGAATACACGTACGCACATACATGCAAGACACAAACACACACTCACACACCCAATTATGTGTGCAATTATGTCTGCAAATAAAAAAGAAAAGAAAATCGGCTACCGAGTAGGAGTTTTAATCTGGTTTCTCATCCTTAGTCGACGCAGTTTAATTCAACCTTATACTGACTTGTAAAGTCTTAGACCTGTGGCCACTTTAATCTAAAACCATTTTTTTTTCTATTCTTTTCTATTTACAATTTTGTTTGTGTATTCTTCATTATCTTTAATGTCTATGAATGTAACCCGATGACACTAAGAGGTTGTATTAGAAGCATTTTCCCGCCGAATGGAAAATGACGCTACAACAGGACTTGCAATCGCACTCAGCGAGACGGTATTTATCTAAGGATTGGATCAGCTGTATTTAATCTAAAGATAATAATAATAATAAAAAATAATAATAAAAGATAAAAGTTTGCACTTGATCAGAATCTTTTATTTCCACTCGGGCCCGCACTGTCACCCTTTAGCCAGGAAATGTGCTTGGAGTACTTGACAGCCACACAGGACGATAACAGCAACACACACTCGCTTGTCTGAAATCCACGCCACACGAGACGAGCGCTGGCTTTCACTACACACGTGTTTGGTGATCATTATCAAAGTCTTGTGGCAGCTGCAATGAATGCTGGAACTGGGAGGTGCAGGCTGACTCTCTTTGTTTGTTTGCCTCTCTTTCTATTTCTCTCTCGTCTGACTCTGTCTGTCTGTATATATATGTTAATATATATATATATATATATATATATATATATATATATATATATATATATATATATATATATATATATATATATTAGCATATCGACCGATATGTGTATATCCATCAGCACATAACTACTGATTAGTAAATTATAGGATGGTAAAATTATTTGTAAAAATTTAAGTCTCTAACATTGGATTTCACTCCTTTCTTGTGAGCCTCAATTACATGCTTAACGACGAGGATAATGTAAAATATTAAACGATGTGAAGACATTTTTTTTAAAAATATAAATCGAAGGCGTTGGTCTAAGCTATTTACCGACGCCTCTGCTTGTATGTCGGGGTGTTTCTGCCTTATTCTCTTTTTCTCTTTATATCTCTATCTCTCTATATATTTGAACATCTGTCTGTGTCTGTCTCTGCCTTTCTCTCTCTTTCCCTCTTTCTTTCATTATTTTTATCTGTCTGTCTGTTTCTCTTTATCTCTCTCTTTTAATCTCACTCTCTATCTCTCTTGTTCCCTTATCATGATTGTTCATCTTCCTCTCCTCCTACCTCCCCGTTTTCGCAAACCCGTTTCTGGCCATTAGTACAAAGCTCACAGCTCTTGGCGCCTGCGTATCCTTCTCCCATCTGGTAGGTGGCTCTCTCACTCGCAAGGCTGTGAAGGGAATATATAATGGCAAATAACCTATGTACCTTCCTGTATGGTTGTCACACCTACAGCAGCAACACTGCATTCTACTCAGGGACATCATTACAACAGTTTACTGCTTGTTA
>NC_051397.1:34414461-34416961 GCF_015228065.2 Penaeus monodon | reverse complement strand
TAATAATATTTTTATTTTTTTTTGTGTTTATTTTAAAATTATATAGATATTATATATATAAATAGTAATATATATAATAAAATTAAATTTTAACTTGTTTATATAAAAATTAATTATATATATATTGTTTAAGATAATATATATAATTATTTTTAATAATATATAAAATAGATAAAAAATTTTATATATATATATATATATTATACATATACTTTAAAGTTGGGTTTTTGGTATATTTGATAATATATATATATATATAATATATAAAATATTATATATATCTTATAATATATAATAATATGAAAAGATATATTAAATTATATTATTTATTTTTTTGAAAAAATAATATAATATAATATATAAATATTAAAAATTATTATAATATAATATATATTTTAAATATAAAATATATAATTATATATTTTATATATATATATATTTTTATATAATATAAAATTTATTATATTAAATTTTTGGGATTTTTTTATATAAAATATATTAAATATTATATATATTAATAATATATATATATAAATAGTATAATATATATAAATATATGTATATATATTTAAAATATATAAATTTTTTTATTTTTTTTTTTTGGTTTGTTGGTATATTTATATAAAATTATAATTTATTATATATTTATAATAAATAAAAATTTAATTTTTTAAAATTTAAAAATATTTAATTGAAATATTAACAAAATATATCTTATATATATAAATTATAAATAAAATAAAATAATAAATAAGATATATATTTGAGATATAATATTTTAAAATTTTAAATAATAGATAATAAAAAATATTAGATAGTATAATTTTTAAATTAAAAAATTAATTTATAATAAAGAAAAATATAAAAAAATGTAAATATAATAAATTATATATATAAAATAATATTATAAATTTTAAAATAAAAATAAATAAAAAAAAAAAATACAAAAAAACAAAAAAAAAAAAAAAATAAAAAATTTTGAATATATATATTGGGGGGGAAATATAAAAAAACTATATAAAAATATATAAAAATTATATATAAAAAAAAATAATTTAAAAAATAAAATATATAAACATAATAAATATATATTATTATATATATTATAAATATATATATTTAAACCCAATAAAAAATAAAAATATAATAAATAATAAACATATAAGGAATATTTTTTAAAAAATTTATTTTAATAATTAATATATAATTTTAATATAAATTAAATTTTATTAAAATTAAAAATAAAAACAATATAAAATTTATATAAAATTTTTAAAATAAAAAATTTAAATATATATAAAAAAAATAAATAATAAATATAAAGAGAAAAAAATGATAATAGAGGAAATTAATATAATAATTAAATAAATAATAAATAATATTATATATATTTTTTAATATATATTATTATTATATATATATAAATAATATATATATATTAAAATTATATATATATTATATATATATAAAATTATTATAAAAAAAATTTTTAATAAAAAGGAAAACAAATAAATTATTTTTATTTGGTTTTTTATATATTATATATATATAATTTTTGTTTATATTATATTTTTTAATAAAGTTGTATTTTATATTTACTTTTTTATTTTAATAAAAATTTTATAAATAAAAGAAAATAAAAATTTTTTTTTTATATTAATATATATGAATAATGGGATAATTTTAAAAAATTTTGTGTTGTGGTTGTTCTTTTATTTTTATATTAATATTAATATATTTTATTTTTAATATATTTTATTTATATAAAAATAATTTTTTTAAATGTTATATATATTTTATATATATTAATAATTATTTATTAAATATATATATTTATAGTATATAATTTATATAATTATTTTATTTTTTGGCATATAATATAATATTATATAATATAATATAATATATAAATATTATATAATAATTTTAATAAAAAAGAAAAGGGAAAAAGAAAAAAATATATATTATATAAGAAAATTTAAAAAAATTTAAAAATAGGGATATTATTAAAAAAATTAAATTTTAAAAAAATAAAAATATAAAAATATATAAATTAAAAAAAAATTGGGAAAATTTACTAAATAACACCACCAACCACACAACCCAAGAAAAAAAGAAAAACAAATATATTTTTAAAGAAATTTAAAGATTAGAAAATTTAGTAAAATTATAAATACAAATAAAATATAAAAAAATTTTAAAAAAATTTAAAAAAATAAATATAAAATAAAAATAAAAAATAAATAAAAATATTTTGAAAATTTTATATAAACATATATATATATATAATATATATATATAATATATATTATATTAAAAATAAAAAAATATTTAATTTTATATATATATAAAAAATATAAAAAATTTTTTTAAATAACTAAAATAGAGATATAAAATAATAATATATATATATAAAATATCCATAGTAAGTGTTTTTTTAAAAAAAAAATATATAACTATAAAAACACACCACCCCATTTAAAAAAAAAAAAAAAAAAAA
>NC_051397.1:34406961-34409461 GCF_015228065.2 Penaeus monodon | reverse complement strand
ATTATCTTAACTCTAAACATAGAAATATTGCATTTACCTGTGAAATGCAACAGGATAACCAACTACCCTGTTTAGACACCTGTGTTACCATGATAATGGCCACTTCCATACCAACATTTACCGTAAACCAACCTTTACTGGCCTCGGCTTTCATTTTCTCAGCAATATCCCATATATTTATAAAATCAACAGCATAAAAACACTCATCACTAGAGCCTTTAACCTATGTAGCAATTGGTCCACTTTTCATGATGAAATTAATTTTCTAAAAAACTTCTTTGTACATGATGGATACCCATTGTATATCTATTTACCTGTCCTGACTGCCAAGTCAGGTAGGTGGGGTCCACCTCACGATGGTTATGTCACCGCATAATGGAACACAAAGGCAAGTCATTTCGTACGGGACTACCGCTGAGCAGACCATCTTTCTCGGCCATAAGAGAGCACTCTCACCAACACTCACATCCTTTCTCCAACACAGACTTTAATATTCTATCCTCTCATTCCTCCCGCCTAGACCTCATGATCTCGGAATCTTTGTTGATCCGAAAGATGAAACCAGAGCCCAACAACAACACTACCGCAACCACCCTGTTCACTATTTAGGTTGTCCATTCCCCTGACAATCACCCATGTTGGTTAGTTCTTTCATATTTGTTTCCTGTGTTTTTCGTTTTTGTTTGTTTTTTCTCCACTGTATATACTCGTTTGTCTAATATGCATATATTTTTTTTTCTCATTTTTTGCTCACATTTTGTTGTAATTTGATATTATTGTTTTTTAAATTCATAGAACCTCTTTAATCAATATCTTCCTGTTGTCTAATGCACGTTTGGTTTTTGGCTCATTATTACAGCACTGATGATAGAGATAGGAGTGATCTCAGAAACGTTTGCTAATAAACATGAAATTATTCACGACCGTATTAGTTTATCTCTTCGTTATGACGCCTATGTGGAAAATCTATAACGACTTATATTTATATATATATATGTGTGTGTGTGTGTGTGTGTGTGTGTGTGTGTGTGTGTGTGTGTGTGTGTGTGTGTGTGTGTGTGTGTGCGTGCATATATGTACATATGTATATTTACATATATATATATATATATATATATATATATATATATATATATATATATATACGTATATATATTATATAATATATATAACATAATGTGATATATGTAATATATAGATAATATATATATATATATGTGTGTGTGTGTGTGTGTGTGTGTGTGTGTGTGTGTGTGTGTGTGTGTGTGTGTGTGTGCGTGTGTGTGTGTGTGCGCGTGCGTGTGCATGTGTATAACTGAAGTAGTTGAACTTCCAAGGGGGAAGCGGATAGATAACAAGTACTCAAAAACTAACAAACTAAACGTGGTTCTTTGGTCCATTTATTTCAACTAAACCAGACGTTTTGGGCGAGCTCACCCATCTTCAGTGGTGAATAATATGGACAAATAATTCCTTCAAATATATACAGATCATCTTAGAATACAAACAGTGTAGAAATGATGAGATAATACAAACAAATTGTAATACAAATACCATAATATTTATCCGACAAGAAATAATATAGGCTAGGCTAAGGATACTAACAAGAGCATATACAAATGATAATACAGAAGAAATTTTTCATTTCTACAAGTTTCTTGATCTTAGGAATAACAAAATACCAAACTGTATCAGGCACAATGTAAAAATATCACAATTTATCACATTAAGAGATTTGTAGAATATTTACGAATTCACAGATATTGAACAGAATGACAAAAACGAATTGCCTAACTAAATCTAAACGGAAAATGTGAAATAGTTACTAGAGATTTGAATTGTGCTTAATTTTAGAGCAAAACAAAGAAAACACGGTGAGCGAGAAAGCTGGCTGTCTATTTTGTGTTATAAAATCATTATTATGAATTTTCCTGGGGTTGCTTATTACAACGGGTATAAGGAAGGATCTGAGAAATAAAGTAACGACGAATTTAGCACATTGCTAACCATAAAAATATTTTGTTATATTTATGGTTACTAAGGTGCTAATTCATCATTACTTTAGATCATTCCTTTATATATTGCAGTGACCAACCCAAGGGAAATTCTTTTTATATATACATATATCTATGTAGATAATATACTAAAATCAGAATAATAAATAAAAATATATAAAATATATATATATATATATATATATATATATATATATATATAATTATATATACTATATATCATATACGTATATATAATATATATCATATATATATATATACTAAACTATATATATATAATTATATCACATCACACCACATAACATACCACCACACACCACACACACCACACCCACACACACACCACACAACCCACACACCAACACACACACACTATATATATTATATATATATATATATATATATATATATATATATATAACACACATCACACACACACACACACACCCCACACACACATCACACACACACACACACACACTATA
>NC_051397.1:34393551-34396051 GCF_015228065.2 Penaeus monodon | reverse complement strand
CTGTATATATGTATATAGATAGATAAATAGATTGATAGATGGAAAGACAGACAGATACATATGATAGATAGAAAGACAGATAGATACATATGATTTTATATATACACATATATATATATATATATAATATATGTGTGTATATAAAATATATATATATATATATATATAATATATATATATATATATATATATATATATATATTATATATAAAATGTTATATAATATATAATGATAATAATAATAATAATAATAATAATAATAATAATAATGAAATAATAATAATAATAATAATAATAATAATAATAATAATAATAATAATAATAATAATAACGAGCATTTCTGCTACCCTAGGAAAGTCAGGCTCGCGGAGCACGATTTGACTTATTAATATTTCATCGTAACAATTGTCATAATTTCCATCACCTTAGCTCATTTTAACTATCATTTTATTAGTCAAATTACTGTATTCCGTACACATATCTTTATACACATCTTAATCTTTTTCGTGATATCTAATATTAACATTTAAAAATATTTTTGGTTTCTTGCTGATTTTTTTTTCCCCAAGAATCGTGATTGATGTCAAGGTATCAGCGTATCAGCAATATTGGCCGCTGAAGGATTACAAATTTCTAACGAATATTAAGCGCTTTATCTCCTACGTATGCCTTTAAAATATAATAAAAGAAAATGTTACAAAGAAAAGGTTACATTCTTTTACTATTGTCTGCTGGAGCGATACTTAATCATGCATTTTTATTGTCTCGTCGGCAAAGGTCTTCACTTCCTAAAGAATAATATTGTCTCTCCTCGAAGTCTAAAGAAAGAAAGAAAGAGATAAAAGAAAGGAAGAATGAAAGAAAATAAAAAAGATAAAATTTTGAATAAACCTAATCTTAAGTAGCGATCTCGGGTCTTCCTTCGACCTGTGTGAGTGAGTAGCGGGTCGACAGTGATGATTTACATAATCTATCTTTACATAATTTTATCATTCCATTATTCGATCGGTCATTACCTCCTCTGCTTGATGACGCACCTCCCCCCATCCCCTACCTCCCTACCCCTCCCCCTCTCTTTTCCTTACCCCCGGCCCCTTGCCCTCCCGCGGGGGGTGGAGGGCGGATGGGGGGAGGGGTCCGCCCACAGTGGAGGAGGGAGTAGAGGGGGTGGGGAGGGAGAGGGGGGTGGAGAGGGCTCTCCCAGGGGATGGGCGGAGGGCGGAGGGGAGTAAGAGAGGAGGAGAGAAGGGAGCTGAAGAGGAAGAGGGTGAGAGAGGGAGAAGGGGAGAGAGGAAGAAGGAGAGAGAGGAAGTAGGGGGAAGGGAAGGGGACATGAAGTAAGAAAGGAAGAGGGAAGGGGAAGGGGTGGAGAGAAAGAAGGGTGGGGGGAAGAGGGAGTGGAGGTGGAGGGGAGGGGGGGGTTGACGAGGGGGGTCAAAGGTCAGAAGCGGCACTTTAGGAAATGATGGATTTATTTTCCAGGTGAGGCGGTGGTGGCGGTTATCCGGGTCTCCTGTTTCTTCTTCTTCTTCTTCTTTCTCTCCCTCTTCTTCGTCTTCATCTTCTTTTCTTTTTTCTCTTGTTTCTTCTTTTTTCTCTTCTTTCTCTCCATCTTCCTTTTTCTTCTTCTTTCTTTTTCTCTTCATATTCTTTTTCTTCTTTCTCCTCTTCTTTTTTTCTTTCTCTTCTTCTTTCTCTTCATTTTCTTTTGCTTTTTTCTCTTTTCTTCTTCCTTTTTCTCTTCTACTTCTTCTTCCTCTTCTTCTTCTTCATCTTCATCTTCTTCTTCATCTTCATCTTCTTCTTCTTCCATCTCTTAGCCATTCTTCTGCTTCCCTTTCTTCTTTTTCCTCTCCCCATCTTCTTCCATCTATTAAAACATAAGAAAGGGAAGAGAAAACTGAATATGGGAGAGGTGGAAAGGGAAGAGAGAGAGGGAGAAAGAGAGAGGGGGAGGGGATGGAGGGACTGAAAGAAAAGAGAAACAGGAGAAATGGAGAAGGAGAAATATAGATAAATGAGTAGGAATATAGATAAATTGGCACACACACACACACACATACACATACACACACACAAACACACACACACACACACACATATATATATATATATAATATATATATATATAAAATATATATATATATTAAAATATATATATATATATATATATATTATATATATATATATATATATATATATATATAAATATATATATATATATATATATAAAATATATATATATATATATATATATTATATATATATATATATATATATATATAAAATTATATATATATATGTGTGGGGTGTGTGTGTGTGTTTTTGGTGTGTATGTGTATGTGTGTGTGTGTGTGTGCCAATTTATCTATATTTCTACTCATTTATCTATATTTCTCCTTCTCCATTTCTCCTGTTTCTCTTTTCTTTCAGTCCCTCCATCCCCCCCCCCCCTCTCTTTCTCCCTCTCTCTCTTCCCTTTCACCCCATATTCGTTTCC
>NC_051397.1:34392216-34393451 GCF_015228065.2 Penaeus monodon | reverse complement strand
ATATAATAATAAATAATTAATAAAAAATAATATATAGAAAAATAGATACAATTTAAAAAAATTAAACATATTTTATATAATAAAAATATATAATAATCAATACATTATAATTAAAAACAATAATACATATAAAAATATATATATATATATATATATATAATTTATATAATAAAAATTTAATAATAATATAATAATATAAAAAAAATAATAATAATAAAAATAATAATAATAATATAATAATAATAATAATAATAATAAAACGAGCATTCTGCTACCCTAGGAAAGTCAGGCTCGCGGAGCACGATTTGACTTATTAATATTTCATCGTAACAATTGTCATAATTTGCCATCACCTTAGCGCGTTTTAACTATGATCTATCATTTTATTAGTCAAATTACTGTATTCCGTACACATATCTTTATACACATCTTAATCTTTTTCGTGATATCTAATATTAACATTTAAGAATATTTTTGGTTTCTTGCTGATTTTTTTTTCCAAGAATCGTGATTGATGTCAAAGTATCAGCATATCAGCAATTTGGCCGCTGAAGGATTACACATTTCTAACGAATATTAAGCGCTTTATCTCTTTTACATATGCCTTTAAAATATAATAAAAGAAAATGTTACAAAGAAAAGGTTACATTCTTTTACTATTGTCTGCTGGAGCGATACTTAATCATGCATTTTTATTGTCTCGTCGGCAAAGGTCTTCACTTCCTAAAGAATAATATTGTCTCTCCTCGAAGTCTAAAGAAAGAAAGAAAGAGATAAAAGAAAGGAAGAATGAAAGAAAATAAAAAAAGAAGAACATTTTGAATAAACCTAATCTTAAGTAGCGATCTCGGGTCTTCCTTCGACCTGTGTGAGTGAGTAGCGGGTCGACAGTGATGATTTACATAATCTATCTTTACATAATCTATCATTCCATTATTCGATCGGTCATTACCTCCTCTGCTTGATGACGCACCTCCCCCCATCCCCTACCTCCCTACCCCTCCCCCTCTCTTTTCCTTACCCCCGGCCCCTTGCCCTCCCGCGGGGGGTGGAGGGCGGATAGGGGGAGGGGTCCGCCCACAGTGGAGGAGGGAGTAGAGGGGGTGGGGAGGGAGAGGGGGGTGGAGAGGGCTCTCCCAGGGGATGGGCGGAGGGCGGAGGGGAGTAAGAGAGGAGGAGAGAAGGGAGCTGAAGAGGAAGAGGGTGAGAGAGGGAGAAGGGGAGAGAGGAAGTAG
>NC_051397.1:34352216-34354716 GCF_015228065.2 Penaeus monodon | reverse complement strand
CAATTTGTCCAGAAAAAAATTCTAAGTGGTAAAGCTTTACATCTGTGAGGAGTAAATCTGCACTTATTACGTTTCATGAATCAACGTACAATAATGTGTTATACCGATAATATTTTCTGTAGATCGCTGACAAAAAAAAATTCACATAAACGAACAGGAAGCAATTCTAAAACAAATTAATTCATAGAATCCATCTGTAACTATATCACTTTATTCCTCATCATCGTCGTCAATTTAAGTATAGTAAAATATCAAGACACGGGTTTAAACCTTCGCCTGTATATTTCATCTCCTTGGTTAAATCGTTTTCACAGAAACACTTCTCGCACGTTTCAGCAAGGCGGTCGGTCGGCAAGGACAGTGTGATGCAAAATAAACAAGTACATTCTTCCGCATATTTGCGGTGTATCTCGGGATTTCAAAAATCTACTTTTGTTTTGTTGTTATTTTTATGTTTCTAGAACATTCTGTGCAATTTTTGGTTATGATTTGCAATATTTTGTTACAAAAATGAAAGAGAGAGAGAGAGAGAGAGAGAGAGAGAGAGAGAGAGAGAGAGAGAGAGAGAGAGAGAGAGAGAGAGAGAGAGAGAGAGAGAGACAGACAGACAGACAGACAGACAGACAGACAGAAAGTCGGACAGAGATAGATAGATAGATAGATAGAAAGATAGAGAAAGAGAAAGAGAGAGGGGGGGCGGGGCGGGGGCTGGATGGATTTAGGAGAGGGAGGGAGAGTAAGAAAGAGAAAAATGATGAGAATGAATCATTCCACGTGCAAGATACATGATATTACGCCTCTTTCGCAATTGAAATATAAACCTAACATCTTATAATGTAGGATTTTTCTAACTGAGAGAGAAAGAGAAAGAGAGAGAGAGAGAGAGAGAGAGAGAGAGAGAGAGAGAGAGAGAGAGAGAGAGAGAGAGAGACGCAGAGAAACAGACAAACAGATAAAGGCAGAGACAGAGGCACATAGGCAAACAGACAGACAGAAAGAGAACGAAAGAGCGGACGAAACCACACACTGCACCAGCCTGCAGTGTGCGCCGTAGAAACCTAGCTCTGGGTTCCTCTTGGTTAAGGGCAGAGGTCAGAGGGCTCACTTGCAGTACGGGGAAGGGAGCGCGGCGGTCAACCTGATACCCCCTGCCCCTATCCCCCCCCCCCTGTGGCACCATCACCCCCTCCCCCCAGAGGCCCCATCGATACCCCCTCCCCCCCTCTCTCTCATGTCCCCCAATCCCCAATGACAACGACTGTCGCCATCCTTAACAAACACAGAGGGACTAGATGCTATCTCTAGGGACCATGGTGTTAGATCTCGCCTCGAAAATAGCGTAGCACGGCCGAATGTTCGGACTTTTGCTAATCGCACGAATCTCTGTCTGTTGAGCTATTTATTCACCTGTGATATTTGTTCTTATTGCTCTTTTACGTCCTCCTTAACAAATATTAATCTCTTTACACTAAAAAAAAAACAAAAAAAAACATTATCTTTTATAATATTCTCGTTTACAAAACTATACTCCAAGATTATAATAGTTTCCTTTCAAGGGCTGTGTCTTTCTCTGCCAGATGATGATGTCAGCGAAACCAGAGCACATGACAATATATCTAAGCGTCTCGTGCCTCACAAAAGGGTCGTCTACAAATCCCTTGATGACGCAAAGATATATATTTATCTATCTTTATTTATTTATTTATTTATTTATTTATTTATTCATTTTTTACAGATTTCTTTTTTATCTGTTTTTATTTATCTTTCCTTTTCTTCTCTCTCTCTGTTTTCTCTTTTTTCCTTAAGCAGATTTCTTTTTTCGTTTTTTTTCTCTCTCTCTCTTTCTTTTTCTTTCTTTTCTCTTTTTGGAGAGATCTGTTCTTTTATTCTAATTTTATCTAAAACGGATCTCAATTTGAAATATATATCTAAAAAAGTTGAAAAACGATGGATAAAAGATATATAACAAACCGGATATAGAGTTTTAAAAAAGGAGAGAAAAAAATAGATCGGGTTAGAGATAGATTTTAATCCAAATTGAAATGGAGTTCACGTTATAGGCAAAGTTCGTTCAAGGATTAAGAATATCGCAAGGCAGTAATCAAGTCAGTGCCGGGTAAATAGAGATGGTGACTCGATAAAACCCGGCGGAGCAATGCAAACACCATCTAAATTGCTAAGAAAAATCTGGAACCCATATCGTAGCCACGTGGCTGATGTTAGAGCGTCGACTCAAGACTGTCCGACGCATTTGAATTCGGGTCGAGTCACCGACGCCGCTTGTTTCCCTTTTGGCAAGGAACTTCACCTTGATTGCCTACTAGCACTGGTGCCAATGCCACCCAGTCATTGCTGGCCCAAGCCCGGAGAAATAGAGAAAGATTACCTAAAAGGTACACCGGCACTCTCGTGGAAAGGAACTGGGACCCTACAAGTACTCACTCCAAGAGCATCACAACATGAAAACTACAATTAAGTATCATGCTGTGACCACGGCGGC
>NC_051397.1:34329716-34332216 GCF_015228065.2 Penaeus monodon | reverse complement strand
GTGCGTCTTTGTTGCACTTTCCCTCAGCTGTTTTGGAATACATTCATTGCTTTCTACAGGTCGGGGCAGACTTTTTCTCATACATATTTACTATTCAAAGTGCCACCGTTACAGAAAGGTCTTTCTTCTCTCCCTCTCCTTCCCTCTCTAAGCTCCTGCCCTTCAATGGCTACTCTTCAACGGTGCTAAAACTTTTAAGAGACAGGGGTACAGTTTAATGTAGTGGATGCAGTATTGAGGGAGTCAGTAAGATTTAGGAGATCAAAATAGTGACTTTTTTTTTTTTTGAAGATGATGTCTGTATTAAACCAACGTTGGTATAAAGTGAGTGTGGCTATTCACTCAATTCTTCATGATGCCCACTATATTTCGAATCTAAACCGTAGAAATTGTATTACAGAATCGCTGATACGATCTTGCATTAATTGCCGTGTAAATAGGTCGATTTAGTCAATGAAAGCTAGAAAATAAAACTATGTCATTGTTACTTTATGGCTTTCTCTCTCTGTCTCTCTTTCTCCGTGTGTGTCTGTTTCTATTTCTGTTTCTCTCTCTCTCTATTTGCCTGTCTGTTATCGGCCTCTGTCCCTCTCCTTCTCACTCTCCGTACCCCTAACCCTATCCCTCTCCCTCTCCTTCCCTCCCTCGCTTCCTCCATCTCCTTTTCCCTCTCCCTCTCTCTTCCTCCCTCTCTCCATCTCCCTCTCCTTCTCCCTCTTCCCTCCCTATGCTCTTTATCCTTCGCTTACTTTCTTCTATCTCTCCCATGCAGACGTAAACCTCACCCTCTTAACCCTCCTTTTAATCGCAGTTTGACCTCTCACTCTTTCTTCCTATTCCCTCAAGTAACATATCTAATTGTCTTACAATTCCCTATTTATCCTTTCGTTCATTGGCATTTACTCTAATTATTTTCCTCTCTTTATAATTGACTCTATTAGAGCGTTTAGAACAAACAAAGAATGTAGATTACCTGGAGTGACTCAACAAGAACGCAGATGTGAAACTTCATTTGACGTCATCATTTAAGAGAGAGCATGACTGATGACTTATTTTGTGAACTCACACACACACACACACACACACACACACACACACACACACACACACACACACACACACACACACACGTACGTACGCACGCACGCACGCACGCACGCACGCACGCACACACACACACACACACACGCACACACACACACACACACACAAAAACACACCACACATATATATATATATATATATATATATATATATATATATATATATATATATATATATATATATATATATATATATATTAATTATATATATATATATATATACAATATATATATATATATATATAGATACTAATATCTATATATATAATATATATATTATATATATATATGTTATATATATATATATATTATATACATATTATATATATATTATATATTATATATATCAATATATCTATCTACCTACCTACCTACCTACCAACCTACCGACCTACCTACATATCTATCAACCTATCTATCTATCTACCTATCTATCTTGTATATTGTCTTTCCTTACCTCTCTCTTCCCTCCCCCATCGGAGGTGATGGTTGCTCCTGTCCGGGTTAAGTGACAGTGCGATTTATGTTAGCAAAATACACATACATTTGGAGCTGGCTCTGAAGAAGGCTAATTCTTTATCTATTCTTTTTAAGTAGGTGTTTATATATTTATTTATTTTTGTTGTTGGTGTTGTTTATCATTTCTCTTAATTTTTTTCTTTTAGTTTTTTTTTCTATTTCGTCTGTTAGGGCTCCCCCCTCCCCCCCTCTCTCTTTATTCATTTTTAGATTGATTTTCTTTGTTTATCAATTCATTTGTTTATTCTTCTTTATTTTATAAATGTAATAATCATTACATCACTGTTGCTGCTATTATTATTATTATCATTATCATTATTATCATTATTATTATTATCATTATTATTATTATCGCTTTTATTATTATTATCGTTGTTATTATTATTATCGTTGTTATTATTATTATCGTTGTTATTATTATTATCGGGGTTTTTATACTATTATCGGTATATATTCTCGTGATTATTATTATTATCCGTTATTAAATAATTATCATTATCGTTTTATTATTATTATCCTTATATTATTATCAGTATTATTATTATTATCATTATTATATAAAAAAAAATAATGATTGCGATTGATGATGATAATAATAATAATAATAATAATATAATAATAATAATAATAAATAATAATAATAATAATAATAATAATAATGATAATAATAATGATAATACACTTACGCATTCAGAAGCCCTCACGCACCAACCTACGAACTACAGCTCCCCGCGCACGCAAGCCATGTACATATTCTCAGCAGAAGGAGGAATATATCAAGAAGTAAGAGAAAGATAGGTAAGATTTATGTTCACTTACTCTGCAGCAGAATATATCGTCTTTGTTTCCAGTGAGTGATTATTTTGTACATCTCTTGA
>NC_051397.1:34314716-34317216 GCF_015228065.2 Penaeus monodon | reverse complement strand
CAATGGCATTACAGAGCAAACTGTTATTCACACCCCTCTTATATAACGTCCCTGAATCCCATCAACATTTAAAATCAACCAAGAGTTTGAAGCATTTTTTAAACGTGCCACAAAATTGAATTTAGCAGCACAAAGGACCTTAAATTTCTTCTTTACAAATTGTGCCTTTGCAATCCATATTTTTTTTTTTTTTTTTTTTTCCTTTCTGTTTCGCCAATCTACGCTGAAATACATTCGTTTTTGCTATTCCTCTTATGACCACGACTTTTATCTTGTATTTCCTCCCATCTATTCTCCTCGCAGGTTAAAAGGTAAAGGGGAGTTAACGTCATTTTTCCTTGCAATCTGCTCAACATCAATTATTATTCTTGCAATCTCTCTCTGGCACAAAAACTAGCCATGTGCTCTCGTTCTCTTTTTTTTTCATCTTAAACACTTCTTCCTGATAGATTCTTTTCCGAGGTTTAGTTTCGACGAAATGGTAAAAAAGACAAATGTACATTTCTTTGATCATGGATTAATCTTTCCGGTTCAATTGTCGTTGCAAAAATTGCTTGATTTGTTTCAAGCTAGATAAATTCCCAAACTTCTTTTTTTCTTATTTATGTAAGAAGGTTATCATGCTCCTGGCTTTCCATGTTTCAATTTCATTTGTTTTATTTGTTTCACTCTAAATGGATTCCCAAACTTTTTTCTTTTTTATTATTTACGTGTCTCACTTTGTAGGAAGGATATACTCCTGACTTTCCAAGATTCATTTTTTTTTTGGTAAATCTGGAGAAACAAACATACCGTTTCTCTGTTTCTTTTATTACATGGATGAAATATAAACCTTATTCATGTTGACAAATGTAGAAAAGGTATGAATGAGAATGAATATCTTGTATTTCTGACGAAGAATAATCGAAACCATTCAGTACATTTCTTGTATTGTGAAGATATTCATTCTAATTCATACTTTTTCTACATGTATGAAATAATATCAAAGGGACGTGATATTCGTTGTCGTGTTTTTACTCCAGCTGGCGTCGGTGGGGGGGAGGGGGGTGCATATATTTCATTCAGGAAGTCAAATGGTCTTTCTTTTACAAGTGTCCTGTGACTTTAGTTTTTATTAAATATGATACAATTAGAACATTTTAATCCGTTCGTTAGCTTTTGTTCGCTGATGTAAGATAATTCTAGTAATTTGAGCATTAATACGTATATTGATATCTATGTTTTAGGACAGAAAGATCCCAGATTTACTTATATACACTGATATGCGTTATGCAATAAATAATTAATACGGTGCTTCCAATTACAGTAATTGCAGACTTAATGACCCCCACGACGATGTATAACGCTGTACAATGCCCGTTGTGATTACTGTTTTGCAGTTAAGTTGTGTTATGATGATTACGGCGATTAGTCCCCCGTCCGCAATAAATTATCATATTGATCATGATTACAGGGCTTCTGAATTGAATACGACCCTTGGAGCAGTAACGAAGGTAATTCTACTGCATACATGTGCGTCGCAGTGAGAAGGAGTTTGTTGGGTAATGCAGTAGAGTTTTATCTGAATCCGCAAGCATACACACAGACATGTGTATGTGTGTGTGTATATACATGTGTGTGTATGTATGTATGTATGTATATATGTACACACACACACACACACACACACACACACACACACACACACACTCACACACGCACACACACACACACACACACACACACACACACACACACACATATATATATATATATATATATATATATATATATATATATATATATATATATATATATATATATATATATATATATATATATATATATATATATATATATATATATATATATATATATATATATATATATATATATATATATATTTTATATAATATATATATATATAGATATGTAAATTTCTTTTCAGTATCTGCCTTTCTGCTTATCTAATGCAAAAGCCATGCCTTCATATTTGTTCATCTTATCTTTCAATTTAATATGTGTGTGTCTACGCGCGCGTGTGTATACCAGTGTGTATGTGCGTGTTTTATGCGTCCATGTGTGTAACTGCATGAGTGTGCGATGACTTAGACATAGTATAAATATTCCTCCAGTCAAGACAGCGGGAGGAACAAAGCGGAGGCGACAGAGTCAGAGATTGCTTGTGACCCCTTATAAGGTATCGAAACCGCTTTCTCGCCCGGAAAGTCTAGCATTGACTGGATCAGATCCGGCGATCCGATCCTCGATCTGCCTGTTGCACCGAGGACAAGACTATAGATGAAAGGACAGCAAGATGAAAGCGGACAACGGAGACCTATAAAAGGCAGGATGAATCTCATGAAAACGCAGAAAAGATGTGAGATTAAAGGTGACCGGACGCCAGTGTCTAGACAGATTGACGTTCAGGACGAAAAGGTTAAGAGAAGAAGAAGAAGAAGGAAAATACAAGAGGAAAAAGAACGAATGGTGAATAATGAGTGGGAGGAGCGAGTTTTGC
>NC_051397.1:34304716-34307216 GCF_015228065.2 Penaeus monodon | reverse complement strand
TAACAACAACAACAACAAAAATAATAATAATAATAATCATGGATATACGAAGAGAAATAACGGTACTAATAATAACAATGATAAACAATAACAATGATAACAACAATGGCAAACAATAACACCAACGATAGTGATAATGACAGTTAACGATATAAATAACAATGACAATAAACAATAATAATAACAAAGGCATACAAAACTAATAAGAACCTCTTTATCCCACCTTCCCCCCTTTCTCTCTCTCCCCTCCCCCTCCCCTCCTCCCAACACCCAACCACTGCTCCCTAACTGTCAACCCCCCCCCCCCTTCCCTCATTCCTGCTCTCATCTGCAACTATCCTTTGCTGGAGATCGAGCGACAAGCTGAGACTGGTATTCATATTCAGAAACTCATCGGAGACCTTTTCCGGTGGAGGTCCGCTGCCAGCACAGCTCTGATTGGCTGTGGCGAGAGATAGCTCGACGGTGACTGGCTGAAGGGTGCGAGATTCAGGTCCAGCATTCCGTAAAAGCCCGAAGTGTCTCTGAATATGAGCGGGGGTGTCATCAGGCAGGGGGATGGGGTGGATGAGACGGGCGTAATAAAGGAAAAATTAGCTAGAGTGAAGGGGTATCACTTTTATTTTTTTTTCCTCATGTTATTTTTTACATTAGGGGTTTTCTTTTTCCCCCCCTTTTTATTATCATCGTCATTATTATCATTTCATTATCACTGGGATCATTACTATTTCAGGCATTGTTGTTATCATTACCCAAAAATCATTATCTGTTATAAATATTATCATCATTGTGATCTTTATTATGACTGTTATTGTTTTTTTTTTTTTTCCATGAATATTATTTTTTATATAATATATTATTCTAAAACTTATTCTCATCAAGGTTATATTATCATTATAAACACACGATTATTACAACCATAAATACTTTATTATTTTCTTATTTACGTAAAATCCTTTCATAATCTATCCTTACTAGGATACTTCCACAGCGTACATGTTTTCTATCCATTAATATTTTATCATGTTACATTTTTATGTATAATTTTCTATTTGTCTACTATATAACATGCAAAGATAAAGAGAGATCTTTTGGAATCTCTTTTCGTCTTGAAGTTTACTGCGCCTTCATAAATCTCAAAGTTGTCTTTGATGTTTTCCGCGAAGGGAGAATATTCAAAATGAGCTAAGGGTCAAGGATGCCTGGCTGGTAATTTGAATTTGAAAATTATTCTTTAAATTTTCCAAAGGTGATTCCTGTCTCTCACTCTTATCTTCTGTCTGTCTTTCCTGTCTGTCTATCTCTCTCTCTCTCTTATTCTGTCTGTCTGTCTGTCTCTCTCTTAATGTCACTCTTTCTCTCTCTCTCTCTTTCTCTCTCTCTCTCTTTCTCATTTTCTCTCTCTCCTCTGCTTTCTGTCAGTCTGTCTTCTCTCTTCATCTCTCTCTCTCCTCTCTCTCTCCCCCTCTCTTTTTCTCCCCCTCCTCTTCTCTCTCTCTCTCTCTCTCTCTCTCTCGTTTTATCGGTCTCCTGTTTCTCTCCCCTTATTTCTCTCTAGCTTTATATCTTTATCGATATCTATCATTCTCTTTTTATGGAATATTTTTTTCCCCAAAGAACGGAAACGGGCACGTGGAGACAGTCACCGGTAGAGGAGAAAAACAAGAAAGAAAGAAAGAGATTATAAAATGAAAGAATAAATAAATAAATATGCATTCATCTTTAACATTACATATCCTCTTCCCTAATATTATTTGCTTTATAGCTTCTTTGATATAACATTTATCTGTTATAATTTTTCTATAGAAAATCCCATATATACTTTCTCGTTTTTCGGAATTTTTATAATCACACAACAGTTTAATCTCCTTCCCCTTTTCATATCCATTCAAATCAGATTTCGAGAGTCGATTTGATTATTATCATTAGCATGGAAACTGTAAATCTGTGTTTAAATAACTAAAAAGACAGACAAAGTAGTAGAACATTATATAGACTTATTCATACGACATAAATTATGATTTTTTCTTAAATTAAAACGAAATTATGAATGAAAAAGAATTAATTATTCAACAGGTGAAAGGACGGTAATGATACATATGGGGAATAATGATTTAGATCATAAAGATGGTAATAGCAACATTGATAATTATTGATAATAATCGTATTACGGGCGATTGAAGATAATGATAGTAATGATAATGAGAATGGGAATCAAAATAAAAATGATAACACTAATAATAACACATAATAATAACAGTAATAATTATGATACTATTGATAGTAATAAAAATAATGATAGTGATAATATAATAGTAATAATAATAATGATAATAATAATAATATTAATGAGGATAATGACAATAACGATGATGATGATGGTATTGATTATAATAATAATGATAATAATAATAATAATAATAATAATATTGATAATGATAATAATGATAATAATAATAATGATAATAATAATACTGATAATAATAATAATTATTATAAT
>NC_051397.1:34294716-34299716 GCF_015228065.2 Penaeus monodon | reverse complement strand
AAAATTTAAAGAATAATTTTCAAATTCAAATTACCAGCCAGGCACCCTTGACCCTTAGCTCATTTTGAATATTCTCCCTTCGCGGAAAACATCAAAGACAACTTTGAGATTTATGAAGGCGCAGTAAACTTCAAGACGAGAAAGAGATTTCCAAAAGATCTCTCTTTTATCTTTGCATGTTATATGAGTAGTACTAGTAGTAATTATACATAAAATAAGTAACAATGATAAAATAATTGGATGGATAAAGAAAACATGTACAGCTGTGGATAGTAATCCTAGTAAGGATAGATTATGAAAGGATTTTATAGTATTAATAAAGAAAATAATAAAGTTTTATGGATTGGGAATAATCGTGTGTTTATAATGATAATATAACCTTGATGAGAATAAGTTTTAGAATAATATATTATAAAAAAATAATATTCATGGTAAAACAAAAAAAAAACAATAACAGTCATAATAAAGATCACAATGATGATAATATTTATAACAGATAATGATTATTGGTAATGATAACAACAATGCCTGTAATAGTAATGATACCAGTGATAATGACAATGATAATAATGACGATGATAATAAAAAGAAAGGGAAAAGTAACCCTAATGATAAAAAATAACATGAGGAAGAAAAAAAATAAAAGTGATACCCCTTCACTCTAGCTAATGTTCCTTATTAACGCCCGTTCATCCCACCCATCCCCTCGCCTGATGACACCCCCGCTCATATTTAGAGACACTTTCGGGCTTTTACGGAATGTGGGCCCGAATCTCGCACCCTTCAGCCAGTCACCGTCGAGCTATCTCTCGCCACAGCCAATCAGAGCTGTGCTGGCAGCGGACCTCCCCGGAAAGGCTCCGATGAGTTTCTGAATATGAATAACCCGTCTCAGCTTGTCGCTCGATCTCCAGCAAAGGATAGTTGCAGATGAGAGCAGGAATGAGGGAAGGGGGGGGGGGGGGGGGTGACAGTTAGGGAGCAGTGGTTGGGTGTTGGGAGGAGGGGAGGGGGGGGGGGAGAAGAGAAAGGGGGGAAGGTGGGATAAGGAGGTTCTTATTAGTTTTGTATGCCTTTGTTATTATTATTGTTTATTGTCATTGTTATTTATCGTTAACTGTCATTATCACTATCGTTGGTGTTTATTGTTTGCCATTGTTGTTATCATTGTTATGTTTATCATTTTTATCATCATTGTTATTAGTACCGTTATTTCTCTTCGTATCACTGCCATGATTATTATTATTTTTATTGTTGTTGTTGTTGTTATTGTCATTAATCTTATTATTATACATCCCTTTTCTATCATTACTTTTATCGTTATTATCATCTTTTTATATTATTCCTCTACTATTATTATTGTGACTTTTATCATCATTATTGTTATTACTATTATTATTGTTTTATTCTGTTATTATTATCACTATTATTATTATCTTATTGGGATATATTATCATTATTTTTATTATTATTATTATTATTATTATTATTATTATTATTATTATTATCAATATTATTGTTATTACCCCTATTATTATCATTATTATTTTTATTGTAATTACTATTATGATTATATAATTATTATTATGATAATCCTTTTTATTATTGCTATCATAATCAAGCATTATCTTCATTGTAATATTATTTTTAGGGTTTTGGTCCATTATCATTATTTAATGATCATGTTAATCATACAATAATATGGGAGAATGGCTATGTGAGAATAGTAAAAGAAAAATGGTATAAAAAATCGTGCCGCAACTGGGGGCAGATACTCCGTACTCGTCCCTCAGTTGCGGCACAGATTTTTTATTACATTTTTACTATTACTATTCTCACATAGCCATTCATGCCATTATTATTGTATGATAACAATGATCATTAATAATGATAGCAAAAATAAAAAGGATTATCATAATAATAATTATATAATCATAATAGTAATTACAATAAAAATAATAATGATAATAATAATAATAATAATAATAATAGTACAATAAAGATAATAATAATAGTGATAATAATAACAGAAATAAAACAATAATAATAGTAATAACAATAATGATGATAAAAGTCACAATAATAATAGTAGAGGAATAATATAAAAAGATGATAATAACGATAAAAGTAATGATAGTAAAGATGATAATAATAATAAGATTAATGACAATAACAACAACAACAACAATAATAATAATAATAATCATGGCAGTGATACGAAGAGAAATAACGGTACTAATAACAATGATGATAACAATGATAAACAATAACAATGATAACAACAATGGCAAACAATAACACCAACGATAGTGATAATGACAGTTAACGATATAAATAACAATGACAATAAACAATAATAATAACAAAGGCATACAAAACTAATAAGAACCTCCTTATCCCACCTTCCCCCCTTTCTCTCTCTCCCCTCCCCCTCCCCACCACCCAACACCCAACCACTGCCCCAACTGTCACCCCCCCCCCCCCCCTTCCCTCATTCCTGCTCTCATCTGCAACTATCCTTTGCTGGAGATCGAGCGACAAGCTGAGACTGGTATTCATATTCAGAAACTCATCGGAGACCTTTTCCGGTGGAGGTCCGCTGCCAGCACAGCTCTGATTGGCTGTGGCGAGAGATAGCTCGACGGTGACTGGCTGAAGGGTGCGAGATTCAGGTCCAGCATTCCGTAAAAGCCCGAAGTGTCTCTGAATATGAGCGGGGGTGTCATCAGGCGAGAGGGATGGGGTGGGATGAGACGGGCGTAATAAAGGAACATTAGCTAGAGTGAAGGGGTATCACTTTTATTTTTTTTCTTCCTCATGTTATTTTTTATCATTAGGGTTACTTTTCCCTTTCTTTTTATTATCATCGTCATTATTATCATTGTCATTATCACTGGTATCATTACTATTACAGGCATTGTTGTTATCATTACCAATAATCATTATCTGTTATAAATATTATCATCATTGTGATCTTTATTATGACTGTTATTGTTTTGTTTTTGTTTTACCATGAATATTATATTTTTTATAACATATTATTTTAAAACTTATTCTCATGAAGGTTATATTATCATTATAAACACACGATTATTACAATCCATAAATACTTTTATTATTTTCTTTATTAATACTGTAAAATCCTTTCATAATCTATCCTTACTAGGATTACTATCCACAGCTGTACATGTTTTCTTTATCCATCTAATTATTTTATCATTGTTACATATTTTATGTATAATTACTATTAGTACTACTCATATAACATGCAAAGATAAAAGAGAGATCTTTTGGAAATCTCTTTCTCGTCTTGAAGTTTACTGCGCCTTCATAAATCTCAAAGTTGTCTTTGATGTTTTCCGCGAAGGGAGAATATTCAAAATGAGCTAAGGGTCAAGGATGCCTGGCTGGTAATTTGAATTTGAAAATTATTCTTTAAATTTTCCAAAGGTGATTCCTGTCTCTCACTCTCTATCTTTCTGTCTGTCTGCCTGTCTGTCTATCTCTCTCTCTCTCTTCATTTCTGTCTGTCTGTCTGTCTCTCTTCATCTCTCTCTCTCTCTCTCTCTCTCTCTCTCTCCTCTCTCTCTCTCTCTCTCTCTCTCTCTCTCTCTCTCTCGTTTTATCGGTCTCCTGTTTCTCTCCCCTTCTTTCTCTCTAGCTTTATATCTTTATCGATATCTATCATTCTCTTTTTATGGAATATTTTTTTCCCCAAAGAACGGAAACGGGCACGTGGAGACAGTCACCGGTAGAGGAGAAAAACAAGAAAGAAAGAAAGAGATTATAAAATGAAAGAATAAATAGATAAATATGCATTCATCTTTAACATTACATATCCTCTTCCCTAATATTATTTGCTTTATAGCTTCTTTGATATATACATTTATCTGTTATAATTTACTATAGAAGATCCCATATATACTTTCTCGTTTTTCGGATTTTTTATAATCACACAACAGTTTAATCTCCTTCCTCTTTTCATATCTATTCCAACCAGATTTCGAGAGTCGATTTGATTATTATCATTAGCATGGGAAACTGTAAATCTGTGTTTAAATAACTAAAAAGACAGACTTATTCATACGACATAAATTATGATCTTTTCTTAGATTAAAACGAAATTATGAATGAATAAGAATTAATTATTCAACAGGTGAAAGTGACGGTAATGATACATATGGTAATAATGATTTAGATCATAAAGATGGTAATAGCAACATTGATAATCTATTGATAATAATCGTATTACGACGATTGAAGATAATGATAGTAATGATAATGAGAATGGTAATCAAAATAAAAATGATAACACTAATAATAACACATAATAATAACAGTAATAATTATCATACTATTAATATTGATAATGATAATAATGATAATAATAATAATGATAATAATAATAATTATTATAATGATGAGGATGGTGATAATTATAACAACAACAACAGCAACAACAACAACAGCTATAATAATAATAATAATAATAATAATAATAATAATAATGATAATAATAATAATAATAATATAATAATAATAATAATAATAATAATAATAATAGTAATGAAAATGAAAAAAACTAATTATAATGATGATGATATGATGATGATGATGATGATAATAATAATGATAATAATAATAATATAATAATAATAATAATATAATAATATATTATTATTATTATTATTATTATTATTATAATAATAATAATAATAATAATAATAATAGCAATAAAAATAGCAATGATGATGATATTAGCAATAACAATAATAATGATGATAAAAATTATGATGAAAATAATAATGACAGTGGTCATGATAATGATAATAACGATAAAAATTATAATGATGATGATAAAACTGCAATGAAAATAATAATAACATTGAAAATGATAATAGTAAGGACAAAAATTATATTAATGAAAAAAAATAATAACACTAATAACAAGATAAATGACATGATAACGATACTGATATTAATGATATTAGTGATGATAA
>NC_051397.1:34272216-34289716 GCF_015228065.2 Penaeus monodon | reverse complement strand
GTTGCAACTAAGAAAACAAAATAAATGTGTAGGTAAATAAATAAACAGATAAAGAGAATAGATAAATATATAGACAAAGAGAGAGAGAGAGATAGGCAGACAGAAAGATAGATAGATATATAGATACGTAGGAAGATAAGGTAGGTAAATAGATATATAGATAAGTAGGTAGGTAGGTAGATAGATGATTAAATAGTTGATAGACAAAAGAGATTGATAGATAAATAGATAAAAAAATAACAAAATAAAGTAGATAACTAAATAAACAAATAAATACATACAGAGTTGAATAAAGAAACAACCCAACAGGCCAATTAAACAAACACGCAGACAGATCACAGGTTAAAAAAAAAAAAAAAAAAAAAAAAAAAACTCAGTAGAAGGGCAATTGCAAAGACCTTCAAGAAGACGTTATTAGAAGTTCAATCTTGCAGCAGTTCAGGCGTGTGTGTCGCTCAACTCACTCCCAAAAGTGGCCAAAGATCGGCCAGTTCCAGGTACCGTATTTCATTTTATTGTTGCAGGGGGCTTCGTGCAATAGACAAGGATTGCTCTGATGTATTTTCGCTAAATATTTACTTTACAATGCTAAAAGAAAATTGCGGCGATTTGTATGTGTCATTAGTATTGTCAGGAGGCACAAATGAATTTACTTTTATATGCGCGATGGCACTGATAATGGTAATTAGAGATTAAGAAAAAAAAAAAAAAGGATTCTATCAATAAATGGAATGGAATGAAAGTAAATAGTCGAGAAATGTAATAATTATGATGTTCCTTATGTTAGCATTGCTTCTGCTGCTAATGGTGATGATTTGAGTAATGTTAATGATTCTAATAATAATAGTGATACAATCATTTTAACAAAAACAATAGTGATAATAGAAATAACGTTGGTGACAAGAATGATAATAACATCAATTATCATTATCAATATTATCAGTATAATTTTTCTTGTATCAGCATTATTATCACTGTTACTATAATGCTATAATCACCATTAATAACGTCATTTCTAACATCTTATTATTACCATTACCATTACTGCTACTAGCAATTACTACTGCTACGATTGTTAAAACTACTGCTAAAAGTACTAAAGCTGCTAAAATACCACTAATAGTAATGACAATTATATATACACGCATAGAAGAGAGAGAGAGAGAGAGAGAGAGAGAGAGAGAGAGAGAGAGAGAAGGATAGATAAGTAGAGAGAGAGATAGAAAAATAGGTAGGTAGGTAGGTAGATAGATAGATAAATAGAGAGAGAGAGAGAGAGAGAGAGAGAGAGAGAGAGAGAGAGAGAGAGAGAGAAGAGAGAGAGAGAGAGAGAGAGAGAGAGAGAGAGAGAGAGAGAGAGAGAGAGGAGAGAGAGAGAGAAGAGGCGTTGGAGAATGATTTACATATGAATTGTGTGTGTGCTGAAGGCGCTATGGAGAATATTGCAACATGATGTCTATGAGCTTCAGGACGTGTCTCTCTCGCTGATGATTCCTAAGTGAATTTGTTGTTGCATCCGCTTAAATAAGACCTCATCTTGACTGTTTTAGTCCTTTCTCTCCGCTTGCTTCACTTGGCTTCATTGGTTCGACTCAGAGATGCTTCGAAGCTTTCCTGATGTTTCATTGTTGTGTTCCGGTTCCTCTCTCTCTGTTTGTCATTCTGTGTGCATGTGTGTGTGTGTGTGTGTGTGTGTGTGTGTGTGTGTGTGTGTGTGTGTGTGTGTGTGTGTGTGTGTGTGTGTGTGAGAGTGTGTGTGTGTGTGTGTGTGTGTGTGTGTGTGTATGTGTGTGTGTGTGTGTGTGTGTGTGTGTGTGTGTGTGTTTTCTCTCATCCTCCCGTCCCCTCTCTTTCCCTCCCTCTCCCTCCCTCCCTCCCTCTCCCTCGCTCCCCTTTCCCCCCACCCTCCCTCCCCCTCCTTCCCCTCCCTTTCTCACTCAGACACCGACAACTTGCAATATTTATTGAAGAGCCAGGTACAGTCGGTCATTTTCATTTGGGTCATGATGAAATATTGTTCAGATAATTTAGCGATCAAATCAGGCACGTTTGTCTGTGTGGACGGCACTCACGTTTTATGTCTTGTTTCTTACCCCCTAATAACGACTGAGATATGTTTCTCTCTCTCTCTCTCTCTCTTTCTCTCTCTCTCCATTTCCTCTCCGTCTCCTCCTCTCCTCCTCTCTCTTCTGCCTCTCTCTCACTCCTCGTCTCTCTCTCACTCCTCTCGTCTCCTTCTCCTTCTCTCACCCTCCTCTTCCCTCTCTCCTCATCCCCTCTCCTCAATCTCTCTCTTTTTCTCATTTCTTTTCTTTTCCCCTTTCCTCTCCCCCTTCTCTCCTTCTCGCCGAGTCGCAACCCTCACTCTCTCTCTCGCACTCTCTCCCTCTCTCTCTCTCTCTTTTCTCTTCTCTCTCCATCTTCATCTCTCCCTCGCTCATCCCCCCCTCTCTCTCTCTCTCTCAGCTCCATCTCCCTCCCGCTCTCTCTCCTCCTCTCCCCCTCTCTACCTCCTCCCTCTCGTCTCTCTCATCATCTTTCTTCTCCTTCTTCTTTTTTCCTCTCTTCTCTTCTCTCCTCTCGTCCCTTTTTCTCGCATCTCCCGTCTTTCTCCCTTCTCACTTTTCTCCTCCGCTTCTCTCTCTCAATCCTCCCTCACTCTCTCTCGTCCACTCACCATTCTCTCTCCTCCTCTCTCTCAATCTCTCTCGCCTCTCCTCCTCATCTCCTCTCCTCCTCATCGTCGTCATCTCAAATCGCCTCTCTCTCCGTCCTTCCCCCTCGTTGTGGTCTCCCTCTCTCTCTCCCATCTCCTCGATCTCTCTCTCAGTCCCATCTTCTCCTCCCTCCTTTCCCCTCCGTTCTTCCTCCACCCGTCCTCTCTCACCCCTCCCGATCTTCTCTCTCTCTCTCTCTCCCCCCCCCCCCCTCTCTCTCTATCTCTCTCTCTCTCTCTCTCTCTCGTCCTCTCTCTCTCCATCTCTCTCTCCTCCTCTCTCCTCAACTCTCTCGTCTCATCGCCCTCTCTCCTCTCTCTCCTCCCCTCTCTCTCAGCTCTCTCTCTGTCTCTCATCTCTCCAATCTCTCTCTCTCTCATCGTCCGTCCATCATCCTCTCTCCCTCTCTTCCCCATCTTCTCCGGTCTCTCTCTCTCTCCTCCTCCCCTCTTCCTCTCCCCGACTCTCTCTCTCCCGGTCTCTCTTCTCCTCTCTCGCGTCTCTCGCTCTCGTCTCTCTCCTCTCCTCTTGTCTCTCTCTCATCTCTCCTCTCTCTCTGCTCCTCTCTCTCAATTCCTCACCGTCTCTCGTCCTGCTCTCTCTCTCTCTTTCTCCTCTCCTCTCAATCCTCTCTCTCTCTCTCCTCCCTCTCCCTCTCTCTCCTCTCTCTCCTCTCTCCCTCACCCATCTCTCCCTCTCTCGCTTCGTCTCTCATCTCTCGTCGTCCCCCCCCCCCTCTCCTCCTTCTCCCTCTCTCTCCTCTCCATCTCTCTCTCTACGGGCTCTCTCTCCTCCTCTCTCGCTCTCTCCACTCTCTTCTCTCGTCTCTCTCCTCCTCTCCGTCGTCTCTCTCTCGTCTCATCTCTCTCGTACTCTCTCTCTCTCCATCTCATCCAATAACTCCCTCTCCTCTCTCTCTCCGCATCTCTTCCTGCCCCTCATCTCTCTCCGCCCTCTCCTCTCTCTCTCTCTCTCTCTATTCCCTCTCTCCCTCTCCATCTCTCTCTCTCTCTCTCTCTCTCTCTTCCACCCTCTCTCATCTCTCATCTCTCTCTCTCTCTCTCTCTCTCTCCCTCTCTTCTACTCTCTCTCTCTCTCCTCCTCTCTCTCCTCTCCTCTCCTCTCTCCTCTCTCTCTTCTCATTCTTCACTCTCTCTCTCGTCTCCTCCTCCTCCCTCTCACTCTTCTCCTGACTCTCTCTCTCTCCCTCGGTCTCTCCTCCTCTCTCTCCTCCTCTCTTCCTTCTTCTCTCTCTCCCTCGTCCACGCTCTCTCTCTCTCTCCTCTCCCTCGATCTCCCTATCTCTCTCTCTCTCTCCCTCCTCATATCTCCACCGTCTCTCCTCTCGCTTCGTCTCTCTCTTCTCTCTCAGTCATCCTCTCTCCCTCTCATCTCTTCTCTCTCTCCCCCACACTCTCTCTCTCTCTCTCTCTCTGCTCTCTCGTCCCCGCTCACTCTCTCTCTCCTCCACTCTCCTCCTCCTCACCCTCTCTTCTCTCATCCGTCTCTCTCTCCCTCTCCTGTCTCCGTCTCTCTCTCCCCATCATCTCTCTTACCGAAGCCCGTCTCTCTCATCTCGTCACATCCACCTCAATCTCCACCCTACTCTCTCTCTCCTCTCCTCCCTCTCGGGTCTCTCTCTCATCCTCCCTCTCTCTCGACTCCTTCTTTCTCTTCCTCTCTCTTCTCTTCTCTCCTCTCTCCTCCCAGTGCTTTCCTCTTCTCTCCTCTCTCTCTCTCTCTCTCCATCCTCTCCTCCCCCTCCTCTCGTCCCCTCTCTTTTCTCTCCTCTCCCTCCCTCATCTCTCAACCCTCTCTCTCTTTTTCCCCTCTCTTTCCTCCTCTCTCGGTCTCTTCCTCTCTCACCGTCTTCCTCTTTTCCTCCTTCTCATCTCAAAACTCTCTCTCTCTCTTCTCTTCTCTCTCTCTCTCGCTCTCTCTTCTCTCTCTCATCCTCCCTCTCTCTCTCTCATCCTCTTCCTCTCCTCATCCTCCCTCTCTCTCTCTCTCTCTCTCTCCCCCTCTCGGCCATCTGCATCTCTCTCGACCTCTCCTCTCGCGGGCTCGCTCCATCGTCATCCTCTCTCCTCTCTCCCTCTCTCCTCCTCCTCTCCTCTTCCTCTCATCTCTTCGCTCTCTCTCCTCTCCATCTCTCTCTCTTCACTCTCTCTTTCCCTATCTCTCTCTATCCTCTCTCCTCCAATCTCCCTCTTCTTCTCTTACTCTCCCTCCGTCTCTCTCCGTCTCTCCTCTCCTCTCTCTCTCTCTCATCTCTTTCCCTCCTCTCCTCACATCCTTCTCTCATCTCCTCTCTCCAGTCTCTCCTCTCTCATCTCTCGCTCTCTCCCCCCCCCCCCCCTCATCTCCCTCCTCTCTCTCCTCTCTTCTCTCGGCTCTTCCTCTCTCATCTCATCTCTCTCTCTCTTCTCTCCTCTCTCGTCTCTTTCGCTCTCTCCTCTCTCCTCTCTATTTCTCTCCCCTTCTCTCCTCTCATTCCTCCCTCGCCTCTCTTCGTCTCTCCCTCTCTCTCTCTACATCCCCTTCCTCCTCTCTCTTCGATCTCCCCCCCCTCTTCTCCTCTCTCACTCCTCCTCATCTCTCTCTCCTCCTCTCTCTCGTGCTCGCTCGGCTCTCGCCTCCTCGCTCTCTCTCGTCTCTCAGTCTCCGTCTCTCGACTCTCTCTCTCTCAAACCTCGTCCTTCCTCTCTCTCTCTCAGTCTCTGCTCGTCTCTCTCATCCTCTCTCTCCCCTCTCCTCATCTCTCCTCCGCTCGTTCCTCTCCTCTCTTCTCTCCTCTCCCTCTTCACTCTCTCTCCTGGGCCTTGCCTTTCCATTCTTTTCTTTCTTCTTTCCCTACTCCTCTCTCCCCCTCTCCTCTATTCTCTGCTCTGCGTCTCAACTCTCTCTTCGCTCCTCTCAATCTCTCTCTTTCATCATCTCTCTCTATCTCTCGTCATTAGTCCTCTCTGTCTCTCTCTCCTCCGCCTCCTCCTCGTCCCTCCCTCTCTCCTCCCTCCCCTCTCATCTCATCTCTCTCTCTCTCTCCTCTCCCTCTCTCTCATCCTCTCTGTCTCTCATCTCTCTTTTCGTTCCATCTCTCACTCATCTCCCTGTCTCTCTCCTCTCTCTCCTCTCTCTTCTTTTCCTCTCTACCTCGTCCTGCGTCTCTCCCCAAAAAGATCTCTGTCTCATCTCCTCGTCTCTCTCTCCTCCCTCTATCTCTCCTCTCTCCTCTCTCTCTCACTCCTCTCTCTTCTCTCTCTCTTCTCATCATTTGCTCCTCAGTTCTCTCTCTCACTCTCTCTCTCTCCCTCTCTCCATCTCTCCTCTCTCCTCCCCCTCTCACTCTCCTCTCTCTCTCTCTCTCATCGTCTCATCCCCTTCATCCCTCCCTCCATCTACTCCTCTCTCTCTTCGTCTTCTCTTCTCCTCCTATTCTCCACCTCGTCTCACGTCTCCCCCCCCCCTCTCTCATCCTCTCTCTCTCTCTCCCTCTCCTCTCTCTCTTCTCATTCTCTCCCCTCTCTCTCTTCTCTCTCATCTCACTCTCGTCCGCCCCTCTCGTCTCTCTCCTCGGTTCTCATCTCTCTCTCTCTCCCTCATCTTCGTCTGTCTCCTCTCTCTCTCCTCCACTGTCCTCATCTTTCTCTCTCTCCCTCTACCATCTCTCCTCCTCTTCCTCCTCTCCTTCCTCCTCCCTCTCTCTCCTCTCTTCTTTCTCCTTCTCTCTCTCTCTCTCTCACCTCTCTCTTCTCTCCTCAATCCCATCCACTCCATCTCTCTCTCTCCCTCTCTCTCTCTCTCTCCTCTCTCCTCTCCTCTCCCCTCTTCTCTCTCTCTCTCTCTCTCTCTCTCCCTCTTCGCTCTCTCTCTCTCCTCATCTCCCTCCGTCTCCTCTCTCCTCTCTCTCTCTCTCTCATTCTCTCGTCCCTCTCTCTCTCCCGTCTCTCTCCATCTCCAACTCCTCTTTCTCCTCTCTCTCTCACTCTCTTCTCTCTCAATCCTCGTCTCGTCCATCTCTCCCTCTTCCTTCTCTCCTTCGCTTCTCTCTCTCTCTTCTCTCACTTCTCTCTTCTCCTCCTCTCTCTCCTCTCACTCATTCTCTCCTCTCTCCTCTCGTCCTCCAATCTAGTCTCCTCTCTCTCTACCGCCTCTCCGCCGCCTCGACCTCAGTCTCTCTCCTCTCACTCGGTTGTCTCTCTCTCGTCGTCTTTCTTCCCTCTCCACCTCTCGCTCTCATCTCATCTTCTCCTCTCTCCCCTCCCTCTCTCTCGACCCTCTCTCATCCCTCTCCCTCTCCCTCCCTCTCTCTTCCTCCTCTCCTCTCTCGTGGGTTCTCTCTCCATCTCTCCTCCGTCGTCTTTCCCTCTCTCAGTCTCTCTCCTCTCTCTCCTCATCTCTCTCGTCTCATCCATCTTCTCTCTTGCTCTCTCTCCCCCTCTCTCTTCTCCCTTCTCTCTCTCTCGTCTCTCTCTTTCTCTCTCCTCTCTCTTCTTTCTCTCTCTCCTCCTCAGTCTCCTCCTCTTTCTCCGTCTCCTCGCGTCTCTCCTCTCTCTCTCTGTGCTCACCCTCTCTCTCTCTTCTCTCTCTCGATCCTCTCTTCCTCTCCTCTCTTTTCTCTCACGTCCTTCTCATCCCGCTCCTCTTCTCTCTCCTTCCTCTCCCTCGACTCTCTCCTCTCTCTTCATCTCACCTCCCCCTCTCTCCGTCTCTCGTTCGTCCTCTCTCGCTCTGTCCTCTCTCTCTCTCACTCCCTCCTCTCACATCGTCCTCTCTCCTCTCCCTCGTCCCCAACCATCTCTTCTCCTCTCTCTCTCTACTCCCCTCTCCTCCCCTCTCTCTCTCCCTCAGGTCCCTCTTTCCTCCTCTCTTCTTTCTCACCTCCTCCTCATCCCCTCCTCTCTCTCTCTCTCCTATCTCTCGTCCATCTCTCTCACTTTGCTCTCTCTCTCTCGCTCTCTCCTCTCTATTCTCGCCTCTCTCCTCTCTGTCTCTCCCCCTCTCTCTCTCTCTTCTTCGGTCTCTCTCCTCTCTCTCATCATCCGATTCCTCTCATCGTCCTCCTCTTTTCTCTCTCTCTCTCTCTCCTCTCTCTCATCTCACCTCGTCTCTCTCTTCTCTCTCTCCTCTCCTCTTCTATCTTTCCTCTCTCTACTCTCTCCCTCCTTTCTCTCTTCTCTCCGTCTCCTCTCTTCCCGTCTCACTCGATCTCCGCCATCTCCCCTCCTCCTCTCCTCATCTTCTCCTTCTCTCTCTCCCTTTCTCTCTCGTCTCCTCTACTCTCGACTCTCTCCTCTCCCTTTGCTCTTTCTCTCTCTCTCTCTCACTCTCTGTCTTCCTCTCTCTTTCCTCCTCTCCTCCACTCCCTCTCATCTCTCTCCCCTCCCCACTCTCCGTCTCCCTCCATCACTCCCTCCCTCGCTCTCCCGCCTCTCTCTCTTCCATCGCCTCTCTTTTCCTCCTCCCTTTCTCATCTCTCCCTCCCTCTCCTCATCTCCTCTCATACTCTCCTTCTGCCTCAGCTCCCCCTCCCGCTCTCCTCCTCTTCTCTCTCTCTCTCATCTTCCCCTTCTGTTTCCTCTCTTCTTTCCTCTCCTCTCTCTCTCTCTCTCTCCCTCAACTCTCTCTCTCATCATCATCCTCGGTCTCTCTCTCCTTCCTCTCCATCTCTCCTCCTTCTCTCCCCCCCTTTCCCCTCTCTCCCTCTCCTCCTCTCGACCGCTCTCTCTCTCGTCCTCTCTCTCTCTCTCGTCTCTCACTCTCTCATCTCTCTCTCTCTCTACTCGGTCATCTCTCTCTCTCTCACTCTTTCCTCATTTTCTCGTCTCTTCACCTATTCTCTCTCCCTCTCCACTCTCTTTCTCTCTCTCCCTCTCCTCTCCTCACTCTCCATCTCTCTCCTTTCTCGTTCTCGTCTCTCACTTCCTCTCTCCTCTCTCTCCTCTATTTCTCTCCTCTCTCTCTCTTCCTCACTCCCTCATCTCTCTCTCTCCCCCCGTCTTTCGTCTCTCTCCCTCTCTCTTCTCTCCAGTCCTTTGTTCTCCTCTCCTCACTCCTCCTTTCTTCCTCTTCTCTTCTTCGTCTCTCCATCCCGCATCTCTCCCTCCTCCTCCTCCTTCCTAACTCTCTCTCTCCAGGCTCTCTTCTTTCTCTCCCTCTCCTCATCTCGCCCCCGCTCTCTCTTTCTCTCCTCTCTCCTCACTTCTCTCTCCTCCTTCTCCTCCTCTCTCCTCTTTCTTTCTCTGTTTTTGCCCCCTCCCCTTCTCCCTCTTCTCCCTCTCTCTCCACCCCTCTCTACCCTCTACCTCTCTCATGCTCTCCTCCTCTCTCCATCTCCCTCCTCCTCCCCTCTGTCCTCCCTCTCGCTCTCCCCTCCTCTCACCGTTCGTCTCCCCCTCCTCTCTCATTCTCCTCTCTCTCTCCCCCACCTTCTCGTCTCTCTTCTCTCTCTTTTCTCTCTCTCTCTCTCGCTCACTTCTCTCTCTCTCTCTCTCACTCTTCCCTCCTCACGTCCCCGTCTCTCCTCCCCTCGATCATTCTCTCCCTCTTCTTCTCTCTCATCCTCTCTCTCCCCTCTCGCTTCCTCTCCCTCTCTCTCTCGTGTGCTCATCCTCTCCCCTCGCGTCTCACCCCTCCTCTCTCCCCTCTCTCTCTCCTCCAGCCCTCTCCTCTTCTCGCTCTCGTCGTCCTCTCTTCTCTCCTCTCTCTCATCCTCCCCTCTCTCTTTCTTCTCATCAATCTCCTCTCCCTCTCTCTCTCTCCTTCTCTCTCTCTGCCTCTCCCCCTCTCTCCCCTCTCCTCCTCTCTCCTTTCTCTTCCTCTCCTCCTCTCTCCTCTCCCCTCTCCCACTCCCTCCTCTCTCTCCCTCTCTCTCTCTCTCCTTCTCTCCTCTCTCTCTCCTCCTCTCCTCTCTCACCTCTGTCCGTCCTCCTCTTCTCCTCTCCTCCGTCTTTCTATCTCTCTTCTCTCTCTCTCTCCCTCCTCTCTCATCCTTTCTCGTCCTCTTCTCTCCTCGTCCTCTCTCTCTCCATCTCCATCTGTCATTCTCTCCTCTCTCCCCTCCCTCCATCCCCTCTTCTCTCTCCTCCTCTCCCTTCTCTCTTCTCATTCTCCTCTCTCTCTTCCTCCCCCTCCCCTCCCTTCTCCTTCTCTCCTCTCCTCTCCTCTCGTCTCAAGTCTCTCTCTCATCTCTCTCTCTCTTCCATCCTCTCTCTCCTCCCTCTCTCTCCACTCTCTCCTCCTCTTCTCTCCCTCTCTCTCTCGATCCTCTCTTCTCTCCTCTCTCCCTCTTCTCTCATCTCGACAACTCTCTCTCTCTTTCTCTCTCTCCGCGTCTTTTCTCTCTCTCTCTCTTCTCCCTCCTCTCTCTCCACCTCTCTCCCTTCTTTCTCCTCTTCTCCTCTCTCTCCTCCCTTCTCCTCTCCTCTCTCTCTTCTCTCTCCTCTCTCTCTTTCTCTCATTCCCTCCTCTCTCTCTCTCTCGACTTCCACTCCGCCTCTCTCTCCTTCTCTCCTCCTCTCTCGCTCCGTCTCCTCTCTCTCTCAAATCTCTTCTCCCCTCTCCCTCCTACTCATTCCCTCCCTCCTCTCTTCCGCTCTCCTCCTCTCACTCTCTCTCTCAGCTCTCTCTCCTCACCTCCATCTCTCTCCCTCTTCCTCCCATCTCTCTCCCCCTCCCTCGTCTCTTCTTTTCTCTCTCTCATCCCCTCCTCTCTTTCTCTCTCCCGTCCCTTTCCCTTTCCTCTCTCTCTCTCTCTCTTTCTCAATCTCTCTCTCTCTCTCTCTCCACTCTCTCCTCTCTCTCTCTCTCACTCTCTTCTCTCTCTCTCTGCTCTCCTCTCTCTCTCTCCTCTCCATCTCTCTCCACTCTCTCTCCTCGTCCATCTCCTCGCTCTCCTCTCTCATCTCTCTTCAACTCTCCTTTCTCTCTCTCTCTCAGTCCCTCCCTCTCTCTCTCTCCCTACTCTCCCACTCCTCCTTCTATCTCTCTCTCTCTCCTCCTCCTCTCTCGCCTCTCTCCTCTCGTCTCTCCTTCGCTCGCCTCTCTCGGATAAAATCAAAACGTCGATCCCTCTCCTCCCCCCTCCTCTCTCATCCCTCTCGCCTCCTCCTCTCTCTTTCTCCCTCCTCTCTCTCTCCTTCGGACTCTCTCGTCCCTCTCTTTCCTCTCTCCTCCTCTCTCTCTCCTCCTCTTCGATCTCTGCTCCTCCCTCTGCGCTACTCTTTCTCAATCTCTCCTCGTCGTCCCCTCCCAATCTCTCCCTCTTTCCCTCTCTCATCCCTCCTCCACCGGATCCCTCCTCCACTTCTCCCTTTCTCTCCCCTCCCTCCATCTCCGCTCCTCTCTCTCCCATCTCTCTCCTCTCCCTCCTCTCTCGTCTCTCCTCTCTCCCTCCATCCTCCTCTCTCTCTCACTCTCTCTCTCTCTCTCTCTCTCTTCGCCTCCTCTCTCCCCTCTCCTCCTCCCTCTCTCTCTCCATCTCTCTCTCTCTCTCGCTCTCTCCCTCTCTCTCTCCGTCCCTCTTCTCTCACTCCTCTTCGTCTCTCGTTCCTCATCTCTCTCCTCCTCTCTCTCTCTCACTCCCCTCCCTCTTCTCTACCCATCTCTACTCCCTCGCTCGTCTAACTCTCATCTCCCTCTCCCTCTCTCCTCCTCTCTCTCCTCACCCGTCTCTACTCTCCATTCAGCCACTCTCGTCCTCTCAGTCCCTCTCCCATCGCTCCCGTCATCTTTCTCTCTCTCTCTCTCCTCTCCCTCTCTCCGTCCTCTCTCCCCTCTCTCCTCTCTTTCTCTCTCTGGCTCCTCCCTCTCCTCCTCTACTCTCTCTTCTCTCTTCCTCATCTTCTCCATTCTCTCCCCTCTCCCTCTCCTCTCTCCCTCTCGTCTCTCTCTCCTCTCCTCCCTCTTCTCGCTCTCCCTCGCCTCAATCTCCCGTCATCTCCGTCCCTCCCTCTCTCTCTCTCGTTCTGCTCTCTCTCCCTCTTCTCTCTCTCTCTCATCTCGCTCCTCTCTCTCTCTCCCCATCGCTCAACTCCTCCTCTCTCTCGTCTCTCTCTCCTCTCCACAGCTTCTCTCTCCTCTCTCAATCCGTTCTCTCTCGCTCTCTTCTCTTCTCTCTCTCGCCGTCCCTCTCTGTCTCTCGCCTCCTCTCTCTCGTACTCTCTTTCTCTCCTGTTCTCCCATCTCACTCTCTCATCTCGCCTCACTCGTCGGCGCTCCTCTCTCTCTCATCTCCTCTCCTCTCCTCTCCTCTCTGTCCTCGTCCTTTCTCCGTCTCTCTCCTCGTCCCTCTCTCCCCCTCTCCTCTTTCGCTCTCCTCTCTCTCTCCCACCACTCCTCTCCATCATCATCTCTCCCCTCGCTACTCGTCTCTCCTCTCCTTCTCCCACCCACTCCCTCTCCGCCTCCCTCCGTCGCTGGACGTCTTCCTCATCTCTTCTCTCTCATCCCCTCTCTATCCTCTCTCATTCGTCCGTCTCTTCTCTCTCTAGTATCCTCTCTTCGTCCTCTCTCATCTCCATCGTTCCTCTCTCTCGCTCTCTCTCTCTCCTCCCTCATCTATCTCTCCTCTCTCTCCCATCTCCATCTCTCTCTCTCCTCTCTCTAGCTCTCTCTCGGTTCTCTCCTCGGTTCCGACTCCTCTCTCTCTCTCTCTTCTCTCGACCCTCTCTCCTTCGCCTCCTCTCCTCTCGCGGCTCCTCTCCTCCGACCTCTCTCTCGTCTCTCCTCGTCGCTCTCCTCTCTCTCTCATCCTCTCTCTCCTCTCCTCTCTTCCTCTTCTCCTCTCTCCTCGTCTCCGCTCTCTCTCTCTCCCGCTCTCTTTCTCTCTCTCTCTCCGTCCATCTCTGCTCCTCTCCTCGCTCCTCCTCATCTCTCTCTCTCTCTCTCCTCCCCCGTCTCTCTCCTCCCTCGCTCTCCTCCATCTCGCCCTCTCTCTCCCTCTCCCCTCCATCTCTCCTTCTCTCCTCTCTCCTCGCCCTTCTCGTCTCTCTCCCGTCTCTCCTCTCTCCCTCTCTCTCCTCCTCCTCCTCTCCCTCTCTCCTCCTTCTCTCTGCCTATCTCTCCTCACTCCTCCACCTCTCTCGCCGATCTCTCTCTTTCCTCCACTCCTCTCTCTCTCTCTCTCTCTCTCTCTCTCTCTCTCGCTCACATCTCGACCTCTCTCGCCTCCCCTCTCTCTCCCTCTCTCCTTCTCTCTCCCTCTCTCCTCCTCGTCTCACTCCTCTCTTCTCTCTCTCTCCTCTCTTCGCTCCCTCCGTCTCTCCCTCGTCCGTCCCCTCCTCATCTCTCTTCTTCCCCGTCTCCTCTCCTCTCCCTCTCCCTCCTCTCATCTTCTCAATTACTCCCACTCTCTCCTCTCTTCTCTCCTCTTTTCTCTCTCTCTCTCTCTCTCCTCTCTCTCTCCTCCTCTCCCTCCTCACCTCCCTCTCTCCCTCGCTCTCTCGTTCAACCCCCCCAAAAAACAAAAACAATTCTCCCTCCTCTCTCTATCTCTCTCTCCCTCTGCTCCTCTCGCTTCTCTCTCTCTCTCTCGTCCATCCTCTCTCCCCCCACCCCCTTCTCTCTCTCTCTCAATTCTCTCTCTCCATCGTCCTTTCCTCCCCTCTCTCGCTCTCCTCCTCTCTCTCGATCGCCCACCTCTCTCTCTCTCTCCCTCTCTCGTCTCTCCCTCTTCCTTCTCCTCCTCCTCGCTCTTCCTCTCTCTCCTTCTCTCTCTTCTTCCTCCTCCCTCTCTCTCTTCTCCCTCTCTCTCCTCTCTCTCTCCTCTCTTCTCCCTCTCTCTCTCTCTCTCTCTCTCCTCTCGCCTCCTCTCTCCCCTCTCTCTCTCTCTCTCTGACTCTCTCTCTCCTCTCTGACTCTCTCTCTCATCTCTCCTCTGACTCTCTCTCTCTCTCCACTCTCTCGGACTCTCTCTCTCTCTCTCTCTCTCTCTGACTCTCGCTCTCTCTCTCTGGTGGTCATCGTCTCTTTGCTCTCTCTGACTCCTCTCTCTCTCTCTCTGACCTCCTATGGCTCTCTCTCCATCATCTCTCTCTGACTCGCTCTCTCCTCTCTCTCTGACTCGCTCTCTCCTCTCTCTCTCTCTCACTCTCCTCTCGCTCTCGTCTCTCTCTTATCTCTCTCTCCTCTTCCACCCCCCCCCCCCCCTTCCCCCCCCCCCCCCCCCCCTCTACTCTCTCTCTCCTCTCTCTCTCTCTGACGCTCTCTACTCTCTCTCTGACTCTGACTCCTCTCCTCTGACTATCTCTCTCTCTCTCCTTGACGCTCTCTCTCTCTCTCTCTCTTCTCTACTCTCTGCTCTCTCTCTCGCACGCTCTATCGCTCGGACGCGCTCTCTCTCTCTCTCTGTGACTCTCTCTCTCTCTCTCTCTGACTCTCTCTCTCTCTCTCTCTCTCCTGACTATCTCCTCTCTCTCTCTCTCTGACTCTCTCTCTCTCTCTCTCTGCTCCTCTCTCTCTCTTTCTCTGACTCTCTCTCCTCTCTCTCTCTGACTCTCCTCTCTCTCCTCTTTGACCTCTCTCTCTCTCTCATCGTGCTGCTCTCTCTCTCTCTCTCTCGACTCTCTCATCTCTCTCCGTCTCACTCTCTCTCTCTCTCTCTCTCTATCTCTCTCTCTTCTCTCCTTCCCACAAATTCCCATGTCCCGTTCTTTTTCGTACACGTAAAGTTTGTCAGTCCAAGAATCTCTTGGTCTTCTCCCACCTCTTTCATGTATTTTTCTCTCCATCCTTTTCTTTCCCTCCCCTCCCCTCCCTCCCCTCACCTCACCCTCCCTCCCCTCCCTCCCTCCCCTCCCTCCTCCTCCCCTCCCTCCCCCCTCCCCTCCCCTCCCCTCCCCTCCCTCCCCTCCCCTCCCCGCCCCTCCCGTACCTGACGCTCGCTTTTCTCCCTCTGCTTCATTTTTTCCTTGCTCCAATCTATCTTTGGCAGTCCTCCGTCAGAAGACTAGCAGGAATTAGTGTAAGAGCCCCCCCCCCCCCCCCCACTACCCTTGGCGTTGATGGTTCGAGTCTCAGGTACAAGGTGCTCCTCCTGACCTTATCTCTGGTACGACTTCCTTTTGCCCGGGGGTCGGATATTACTGCGGTAATTAATGGGTCGCCCCGAGATCCATGCCCGAATGCACCGTGGACGCGGCGAGCATTCCGCTTTGTTTGGGTATTTCAGGGCATGCTTGGTCGGTAGTTTGAAGGACCTCCTTTTAAGTCTTCTTTTTCGGTGTGGCGGAGCGTGTGATAAACCGGATGTCATTAGAAGAGCGAAGTGCTAGAGCGCGAAGGCTATTATGAAATGGCCATTAGGAGACAGAACAGTCTTTGTAAGCCTAAGAGCTTAAGTACTCGGAGTGCACCACGGCGGCATTCGGATCTAACTTTGTGATCGGTCCTGTTCCTCCTCCCCGCCTTTTCTCGTCGCCCCCCTTCCCCTCATTCCTCTTTAGTTGGCTGGCTTCATGTAGATTTGCTCTTATGTTGTGTCTGGCTTCTTGTTGTTCAGCCCCTTGCTCAGTTCTTGCATATAATGCGAACAGGTTAGTTTATTTCCTTAGTTTATTTAGTTTTCAGTGACTGGCTGCCGTTCTGGCGATGCCCTCGCTCCTCACCCACCCCTCCCCGTGCGCCTTCCCCCTCAGCTGGCCCAGACGCTCCCCCCTGGCGAGAGGCGGGTGCTGCCCTCTTTAAAACTCCTGTGATAAAGTTTTGTAAAAAGAGATGTTAGAGGCTAACGTATACCACTCGTTTGAGCAGTCGTACAGGAGAGAAGGGTAGGAAAGCAAGACAAGATCTAGATTATGCATAGGAAGGAAAGGTGATAAGCGGGTAAAAGAAAAATGCAAGAATTGTTTGCCCGTCGCGTTTTGTTTTGCCGCTCGCCAAAACTGTTTTATATAGTCTCATTGCATTATTTTTCAAGCCCGTGTAACCCGCCATTTGCCATGATGTGACAATGACGAGAGCTTTGTAGTAAGGTGTAATTCCTAAGTGTTAAGGAGTTAAGAGCGGGGCGAGGACTGGCTGAGAGTGGTTTTGACGGCATTTAAAGCGGTTTTTGGAACTATTATTTTACATAGCTTGAGATATTATTTTTCTGTTGATTGAAGCAATGACGTTTATCTTTCTTTCGGGGGGGGAGTAAGCGTAGAGGCCGAGCATCCACAGAGGACTCGGAGACCTGTAGAGCTTGGTACTTTAAAGTTGTAATTAAAACAATCCCAATGATATAGATTGATATGAAATCGTCGGTCCTTCGGCTCTAGAGTCCGCTTAAATATGAGAAAATGTAGACAAAGAAAAGAACATTCCTTTGCGTTTTCCGAGTCAGCAATGGCGGAAAGCGTGGACGTGATGTGGGGCCCTGGATTTATCGATGTGATCAGCATTTTTATATGCTGCTAATTGCTGCGAGCATAAATGGCGGTTTTCCTTTAAACATTTTAGTTTTCTTTTCAAAAGTTCCTTGCCTGAGCGAACCGTGGCGTTGCTGCGGATTCTGAAGGAAGTTTTGAAGGAGTTGAATTTTGATTGCAAGTTCCCCGAGATTTGCATTTTAGCGGCCTGGCACTCGGGCGGCGAGCCACGTGCTGCCACGCGGGACCTTGTTGATGCCATTATTTGGAGGCAGAAGCTGGTGTTTACGCCCGGAGGTTTAAGGGTTACCTGGTGATCCAGCAGATCGGCACGAAGGCGATACCGTCAGGTGGCTGATAGATTAGACACCTTTATTGTGTGTGGGGATTAATCCGGGTCCTCTGCCCCTCCCTCGCCCTCCCCGCCGCCGCCCCGCGCGGTAGAGGAGGGCGGGGGCGGTGGGGGGGGGAATGTTAATCGTTTATTTCTCGCGGGAAGCGTCCGCGAACTGTGCTTTGATGCCAAGGACACTCTGGGGCGCAGGCAATCGCCAAGGGCTTTTTTTTGTCTTTGAAAGATTAGGGCCTGTGAGAATGGCTTCCTGAAACTATGAACAGGAAGTATAAGTGATGCATTATGCGTTTCGATATTAATTGTTAAGAAATAGTGGTTAAAATCGTGATCCTATTTGCTTTTCCAATGCCAACATCGCTCTAGCGCAGATTTACAGCGAAAGCCCTAACACGCGTTCGCCAAGCAGGTTTTAAGGATACTCGAGTGATTTGTATCACTCAGGCCAGGTGGCGCTGATCCTCTGCCTCACCCTTTGGCTAGTGAAGGTTTTCAAGAGGTCGTTTAGTTTCCGAAAGAATGCGCTTAAGGGGCGCTCTGGCGAGGGGGAAACGAGGGCCGAGTGGAGCACCTCGATTCCTCGTGATGGCAGCGAGGGGACAGGTGTCGCGTGCGCCGCGCCCCTCAGCCGTCGCCAGGCTCCCGCGTCGCTGTTCGCTTTATGGCGGGGCTGGGGGGGCGCCCCTTGCTTATGTGCTTCTGTTTAGCTGTCGCCGGCGGGGAAGAAGACTTAGAGAGAGAGAGAGAGAGAGAGAGAGAAGAGAGAAGAGAGGGAGAGGAGAGAAGAGGAAGGAGAGATTGTATATGTGGTCGCTATCATGTGTTCGTTTTTGTTTATTGGGTTATATTTTCTTTGGCATCGGCTCCTCAAATGAAAGGTAATTTCACTTCTTTAATTCCAAATGCTTTCTCTCCCGGAGGTGTTTTATTGTCTTGGTTCTTTCCGATGCATGCGTTGGGGCGTGGCTAGTGACGAGCCTCCATTCAAAGACGGCCAATTTGCCGGCAAGACACGTAAGCTTGAGAAGAGCGGAAGACAGTGTCCTCGTCCCCTGAGGTGATTTCGGTCACATGGCTCAGCG
>NC_051397.1:34264716-34267216 GCF_015228065.2 Penaeus monodon | reverse complement strand
CCCTCCGCGCCTTCTCTCCCCCCGCCCCCCCGGCGGCCGCGCACAGGGCCCGGAATGAGGCCACGGACGCCGGGAATGGGGACAAGGTCGCTCCTCCTTCGCTCGGGTGTCTGGAGACGCTGTTTGCAGGCCAAGGCTAGGAATGGGAATGGGAATGAGAAGGGGAGTGGGAGTAAGAGCAGGAGTCGGAATGGGAGGAATAGGAGGCGCTTGAGGATAAGAGAAGAAAATTGATGGAGAAAATAACGGTGATGATATCGATAATGATGGTGATAATGATCCAACAAATGATAGTGATGATAAGGACGATTGGTACAGAAGTTATGAGAGTAAATACAAAAAGAAAGGATAACAACTGCAAAGATAGAGCGAGACGAGAGAAGAAGAGGTGAACACCGGAGGGGACGGGGAAGGGGGGGGGATGGGGGCTGATAATCGGTCACGAAATAAGGAGGAGAAAGATTCGGGAATTGGCAAAGATATGATCTCGATTCCGGATAAAAAGACTTCAACGGAAAGTACTGAGTAGAGGTCCCCCCCCCTCTCTCTCTCCCTCCCACTCTCCCTCCCTCCCTCCCTCCCTCCCTCTCTCTCTCTCCCTCCCACTCTCCCTCCCTCCCTCCCTCTCTCTCTCCCTCCCCTCTCCCTCCTCTCTCTCTCTCTGTCTCTCTCTCTGTCTCCTCTCTCCTCTCGTCATTCTCTCTCTCTTCTCTCCTCTCCGTCTCCCTCCCTCTCCCTCTCCCTCTCCTTCTCCTCTCCCTCCCTCTCCCCCTCCTGCTTCCCCTCTTGCTTCCCCTCCTTCACTTCGTATCCCGACCCCCGGAGGAGCCAAGAAGCAAGGGAGAGTCCTGGAGGCGTGATGGCGAGCCTGTATATTGTGGGCGTCGATGCTTTTTGCTCCGCTGGATTTCGTCCTTCGCCTCCTTTGTAAACTCTGCGGGAATTGCGCGCCTCGTTTCATTTACTCGACTAAGAAATTGGGTTGTCTGTTACTTGTATTTTAAAGATGTGACCACATGCGAAGTTCCTCTATATATTTACCCATACACACTGACACACGCAATTTCGTACACGTTTATATTTTGTGTTTAGTTGGTTAGACCGATATGAAACCTCATTTTGCTACTGTTGGATACCGAGGGCAACGGCAATGGAGCGCACTGGGTCTGCATCCATCTCCGTTTAAGCTCATTCCCAGATGCTGACGCATTGCCCTGTTACCCATCTCGCCTCCTTTATCTCCCTTTCCTCTCGCTCCTCCCTCTTCCTGGTTCCCCTTCTGCTCCCACTTCTCCCTTGCCCTCTTTTGTTTCGTTTTGTTTTGTCCTGCCGCGCCTATCCTTCCTCTTCCCTTCTGTTTTTTTTTCTTTATTCTCTTTCGTTTTCATTTCCTTTGATTCGATGGCGTTGGAGACACGATAGGGGAATGAAGACGAGAGACGGAGTGACAAAAGTGGGTCAGACAGACGGGCAGATAGATAGACAAGCCAGACTTACAGAGGTAGATAAATAGGGGCAAATAGCCGCACACGTGGCCTCTCCATGAAGTGGACCAAGAGGGCCCCGCCACCTCCCCCTCCACCTCCACTTCCTCCATCCCTCCCTCTACCCCTTCCTCCACCCCCTCACCTCCTCCGCCTCCTCCACCCCCCCTCCTTCACCGCGACGCGCGCTGTCCCCTGGGCCGAGGGCGGTGGAGGTCCCCCCCAAGGCGCTCGCGCACGTGGGCGCACGCGCACTTGCATGCACAAGGCTTGTGTCTGTATGTGTATGTGCGTGCGTGCGTGCGTGCATCCATGTCTGTGTGTATTTATAGAAACGTCTGGAAGTTCTTGAGCGTCGCAACTGTGGATGTGATCGAAGCCCTGATGGAGACATGCTTGCCCCGGGTGTGAGCTGCTGGCTCTGTGCGCGCCTTCCTGCGCCTTCAGTCTGGGGCAACTACCTTGAATCGTGCTCTCTGTCCGCTCTCTCTTGCTCTTTCTTTCTCTTTCCGCTCTCTTTATCTTTCTTTACCCCCCCCCCTCCTTTCTCTCTCTTTACCCCCCCCCTCCTTTCTCTCTCTCTCTCTCTCTCTCTCTCTCTCTCTCTCTCTCTCCTTCTCTCGGTCTCTCCTCCTCTCCTCTCTCTCTTCTCTCTCTCTTCTCTCTCTCTGAATGTGCTCTCCTCTTTCTTCGCCTTCCCCTTCCTTTCTACCTCCTTCCCTCTTCGCCTTCCCCTCCCTCCATCTCTACTTCCCTTCCTTTCCCTCCCGCCCTTTCCCTCCATCCCCACCTCCCTTCCCCTTCCCTCCATCCCCACCTCCTTCCCCCTCCCTCCCTCCCTCCTTCCCTTCCTCCGTCCCTCCCTCAGTGTTGGCAGGACCCCCAGGTCCTCCAACGGCCGAGCGAGCGATTCCTGACTCCTTTCCTCGTGTCCGCAGGGTTGGAGGGCGCCTCGTGTCAGCCGCGGGTCTCAGGGCGCCAGAGCCACCGTCCTCCTACAAGAAGATGAGGTATTC
>NC_051397.1:34254716-34259716 GCF_015228065.2 Penaeus monodon | reverse complement strand
TCTCATCCTACTATATCTATATATATCTCGCTCTATTCTTCTTATATATATACTCTCTATCTATATATCAATACTATATATATATATTATATGTATATAATATATATATACATCTATATCTCTACTCTCATCTCTCTGTCTATCTCGCTATATATATCTATATCTATATATCTATCTATATCTCTCAATATCACTATATACATTCTATCTTATCTATCCCATCCAACAACCTATATCTATATCTATATCTCTGTATCTATATCTCTATCTCTACTATCTAATATAGATACTATCTATCTGTCGATTCTCTCTCTCATATCTATATCTCATCTACTCTCTCTATATCCATCCTTCTCTCTCTCTATAACCTATTCCTCTCTCTCAATATCTCTATATCTATACTTCTCACTCTATCTATATCCCTATTATATCTATCTCTCTATATATCTATATCTCTCGTTCTCTCTCTCTCTCGATCTCCACATATAACTCTATCTAATACTATTCTACTCTCTATATATACTATATATATAGCTATCTATTCCCTATTCTTCCTATCTCTATCTCTCTCTCTATCCTCTATCTATCTCTATATATATCTCTCTATCTATCTCTCTCTTACTATCTATATCATATACCATCTCTCTCCCTCTATCTCATCATCCTCTATCTACATATCTATATCTCACTATCCTCATATATTATATACTATATATAGATAATAGATATCTAATATTACATCTTCTATATGTGATCTATCTCTATCTATCTATATATCTATATCTCTCTACCTACACATCTCTATATACTATATCATCGCTTCTCTACTATATCTACTATATCTAATATCTATCATATACTCATACACTCTATCTATATATCTCTCATATAAATCTCATCTATCTCTATATACATCATGTATTCTATCTCTCCTCTCATCTCTCTCTATCCCTATACTACATCTATGTATTCTCTATCCTCTCGCTACTCTATCTATCTTATACTATCTGTATCTCTCTACTCTCTACTTCTCTCTCTACTATGTCTCTTCTGTGTCTGATATATGTTACATCTATATATATCATCTCTCTCTCTCTCTCTATCTCTATCTATAATATCTCTCTACTCGTTATCTCCTCTCTCCTCTGTTCTCTATCATATCTCTACTATAATATAATCTCTATCGTATATATACTCTATAATCTTATCATCTATATATCTCTCTCTCTCCTCTCTTCTATCTCCATCTCTCTACTCTCTATCTCTATCTAGCTCTCTCTCTATCATACATACTCTATCTCTGTATCGATCTATCTCTCTCTCCCTCTCAACATATGTATCTCTCTTTCTCTCTCTATCTCTCTCTCCTATATCTATCTATCGCTCTCTATTCTCTCTCTATCTCTAGATCTCTCTCTGTATCACTCTCTCTATATACTATACCTCATCTATGTATATTATCTCTATCTCTCTTCTCTCTATCTATACTATATCTCTCTCCAATCTCTCTCATATATCTCACATATTCTGTCTTATCTATATCTATCTCTCTCTCTATCTTCTCCTCTCTCTGTCTACTCTCTCTCTCTCCTCTATCCTCTATCGCTTCTATCCTCTCTATATCGTACTCTCTATATGCTCCTACTATCTCTTCCTCCTCTCTCTCTCTCATCTACTTGTCTCTCTCATCTATGTTTTTCTCTTCCTCTCTGTTTGTATACTCTCATCTCTGTTTGTCTCTATCATCTCTGTTTTCTGTCTCATATCTCTCTAGTCTCTCTCGTCTCTTCTTATACTCTCCATATGTCTATCATATACTCTGTATCATCTCAATCTCTGTCGCTCTCCTCTCTCTATATCTATAATCTATATCTCTATCATCATCTTCTCGTATGATACTTCTATCTACATATCTACTATCTTATCTCTCTTCTCTCTATCTCTCTCTCTCTCTATCTCTTATATCTCGATCTTCTCCTCTATATCTATATGTACTCCTCTGTATATGTCTTCCTGTCTTCAGTCTACTCTGTCTTTCTTTTGGGTCTGTCTTCTCTATGGATGTATAATTATACATCTCTCTCTATATCTATCTTCTCTCTCTATATCTCTTACTATCTATATACTATATCAAATTCTCCATATATCTCTCTCCTCTCTTATATATCTATACTCGCTTATCTCTCTCTGCTCATCTCCTGCATCTGTCTCTCCTCTGTATCTCTTGTATATAGTCTATTCTCTCTCTGTATCTCTGGTCTATGTCTATCTCTACGTCTCTATGTCTTTCTATCTGTGTCTGGGTCCGTCCTCTCTGGCATGTGTATGTCTCTATATCTATCTCTTCCTATCTACTTTACCTTTTGACTCTTCTATATATATCATCTATCTCTCTACATTTTCTCTCTCCCCATATCCCTATCCTCTCTCTCATCTCTATAATCTTATATCTCTATCCTCCATTCTAGTCTCCTATATATTGCTGTATCTGTCTCTGTTCTATGTATTTTCATCTTTCTGTCTCTGTAGCTCTGGATGTATCCTTCTCTATCTCTCTCTATATCTATCTCTCTCTATCTCTCTATTATATTTTTTATTCATATCTCTCTCTCTCTCTCTCTCTCTCTTCTCTCGCTCTTCTCTAGCTGTCCTCATTCCAGCTCTATAATCTCGCTTCTCTCTCATCTCTATCTCTCTCTCCTAACTATTCTCTCTACTTTCTCTCTCCTTCTCTCTCCTCTATATCTCTTTTTTTTCTCTCGTCCTCTCTCTCTCTCTCTCCTATCCTCTCTTCTCTCTATCGCCCTAAACTCATCTCTCTCTATATCTCTCTCTCTCTCTCCCTATCTCTCTATCTCTCTCTATCTCTCCCTCTCTCTATACTTCTCTCTCTATCAACTCTACGTCTATCTCTCTAATCTCTCTTCCTATATCTCTCCGCTCTCTCTATCTCTCTATCTCTCTACCTCTCTCTCTCTCTCCTCTCTCTCTCTCTATCGATCCCCTCTCTCTCTGCTCTCTCTCACACCCCCACAAACACGAGTACGTGTACACCAAAGATGAAAAGAGAAACAGCTGTTTCTCTTTCAATATATAATATATATATATATTATATATAGATATATATATATTATATATATATAATATATATAGTAGGTATATATCTGTATATATATATATTAATATGTACTTGTATGTAGTGTATGTCTATGTAATGTGTTATGTGGTTATTACATGTGAGATGTTGATGTACATGGACTTCAAGCTGTTTGATTCATTAGTAGTGAAGTTTCTAATAAGATTTTCTATATAGTGTGAATTGACCGAATTTTTTCTTCTTTTTCTTACTGGATGAGCCCCAATAAGGATGTGATTGTAATAAATCCATTGTACTTTTGTATTGGTTAAACAAATATGTGTTGTGAACTGTGTGCAGGTGAATAGCTGTTTGCATGGATGTAAGGTGGACGAGGGTCTCCTAGTGTTGGTCATGCTGGGCTCGGGATGAGATGTGGAAGCATCTCTCCCGCTAAAGAGAGAGGGAAATGCAGTTCAACTTTTTTATGTGTAAATTTCTTCCTGTATTTAAACTAGTATTTTGTTTTATGTAAATATGTGCACAGACTTAAAATACAGAGTTACTGTACAGTTCCTAAATGTGGTACTGGCATGAAGTTTTGGAAAGCAAATGGAATTGACTTTATATCTAAAACTGAGTAACTGGAGGGACTAAAATTTATGAATTGTGTTTTAGGTTTAAGTGATTTGATAGAATGTAGCTTTTTGAATTCAGAGAAAAGAACTCATTAGTTGCTTATGAAAGTCTGTTGGTGTGGTGTCTGGGCCGGCAGGGGAATACAAGTCCTGTTGCAGAATTTCTCTTGGTGATTTCCTTTTTATTACAGAATTTCTTCATGTAGAATCTTTTGGGATAGATAAGATTAAATATATTTTATTGCAAAATTCTTTTTTCTTTTATATATATACATTGGATTAAATACATTATTGCATTTTGTTATGGAAGAAGTCTGTTTTGGCGTTTTCAATTGTCCTGCATTGTGGGGATTTTTTTTTGGTGTAATCATCTTTTTTTTTTCAATGTGTGGTAAGACCCTTAATAAAATTATTAGTTGCAATGTTGCTTGTAAATGTCAGTGGATTTTGGACCCATTAAGTGAAAGTCTACAATCCATGTGATTAGATGATATGCACATGTGTATATATCGGTCACTGTCAACCTTCTTTGGATTAAAAAAAAAAAAAAAGAATATATCCTAGAGATTTTGATAATGAACTAAAATTCAGTAAGAAAAAAATATATATAACATATTTATATATATCAGTTGCCCAAAAGCACATGTATTTTGAAATTTGTTAAAGACGGTTTCCTTCTAACAGTTTCAAAGGTAGTGGACTGCTCTGCGATCAGCTCCAACCAAGCAGTGGGGTCCTTGTAGGTATGGCCTTCCCTTTAACCAGAAATCTGACGAAAGGAAAATTGACGCACAGATGAGCTCACCTTGCTTTGGTTTCATTGACTCACTGATCCTGATGATATGTACATCTATTGTCCATGCACAGATTGTATTGAATCTGGCTTTGTTTATTATTTTTGGTGTTATGTACGGTAGAGACCATTACAAGTAGGAACCCCCAAAAATAAAATGAAAATAAAAAAAAATAAAAGGTCAGTTTAGCAGGACTCTTTCTGCTATTTTTGTCCTGTTTTGTTTCTTGGGCATCATTTGTGTGAGCTTTGGGGTCGCCATCGCCATCATAACCTTCGTTGACATTATGGTTGTTTTTATTATCATCATTATTTATTTATTGTTATTATTACTATTGTTATTGTTGTTGTTATTATTATTATTTTTATTGTTTTTATTTTATTATGGTTGTTATTGTTTACCATTATTGTTATTAACATTATTAATTATTAGCATTATTATGATTATTATTAGTATTATCATTTTTGTTATGATTATTATCATTGTTATTAT
>NC_051397.1:34242209-34247209 GCF_015228065.2 Penaeus monodon | reverse complement strand
TGGGGGTTGGTGTGTGTGTGTGTGTGTGTGTGGGGTGGTTTTGTGTGTTTTTGTGTGTGTGGTGTGGGGTGTTGTGTGTGTAGATATATATATATAATATTATATATTTTATATATTATATATATTATATATATATTATACTACATACATATATATTATATATATTATATAAAATTAATAATATTAAAATATTATAATATTATATACATATATATATAATATAATATATTTTTTTTAAAAAAATTATATATATTTTTAATATATTAAATATATACATATACACTACACATCCAGACACACACGCAAAAATTTTTGGGTTGTAGGTATCGCACGCAAAGGGAAAAATACCGCATATGCAAATATCGGGCCGCTGCATCGCATTTTTCCTCTTTTTTTTCGCGGTTCGTCTTCCGCAAAAACCCCCCGCTTTTTAAACCCGACGGCCGCCGCCCAAGCTGCGCCCTAGACTCAAAAATGGTGTCGCAAAGTTAAAACATAAATGGCGAGAATGAAAAGGGGAAAAAGGGATTTTTTTACTCAATCGAATAAAAAATAAAATAAATAGATAAATGAATAAATAAATAAAAAAATAAATAATAAATAAAAAATAAATAATAAAAATAAATAAAAAAAATAAAATAAAAAAAAATAAAAAAATGAAAAAATTTAGCAAAAAATATAAAAAAAACAAAGAAAAATATACCCCTAGTTCCCTTTTCTATCGTGGTAGATAAGCATCCCCCTTTTTGTAATTCGATGTGGGGCTCTGCCCTTTTTCCAAAACCCCCATCGGGGGTTTGAATGGGGAAACAAATTTAGAGGCAAAGGGGGAAGCAATAAAATCAAAAAAAAAAAATCTACCCCTCAAAACGAAAAAAAATGACTATTCAACACTATCCTAGAGTGATATCCTGGGGGTAGCGTGATCTAAAACCCTCTACAAAAGCAACGAGAAAAAACAATTTTATTTTCTAATTTGTGTCTGCTTGTTAAGTGTGTTGCGAGGGAAAGTGACAGTTTAGGGCCGACTGCGAAAATTTTAAAGCTATACTTACCCTCCCCCAATTAGGGAGAGGGGGCAGCCTATGGCGTCGTAACGATAAATGACGACTCCCGACCAGCGTAAAAACTTATGATTTTGTGCCCCATATTTTGCAAAATTGGTGTTCCCCACAGGCTAAAAACCAGTATCGACAATCCTGTAAAAAAATTTGTTTTTCCGGGGTGGCGAAGATTGTTATAAAAAAAAACGGGGAAGTTTACACACACACCACACACACAACACACAACACCACACCACACACACCACAACACACAACACACAACACACACACACACACATAAAAACACAAACACCACACAACAAACACACACAACCCCCCACAACATACACCAAACACACTCCACAAACACACAAACACACACCATACACACACACACCACACACACACACACCCCCCACCAAAACCCACAACACCACCACCACTATATATATATTTTTTATATACAATATATATATAATATTATAATATAATATATATATATTATATATAATATATATATTGTATTAATTTTATTAATATATATATTTATATATTTATATTATATTATTATAATTATATATATTTTGTGGGTGTGTGGTTTTTGTTGGGGTTTGTGTGGTGTGTGTGTGTGGTGTGGTGGTGTTTTGTGTGGTCCCCTTTTCTCTCTATCTCTCTCCCTCTGTCCCCCTGTCTCTCTCTCTCTCTCCTCTCCTCTCTCTCCTTTTCTCCTCTCTCCTCCTCTCCCCATATATAAATATATTAAATATTAATATATATATAATATATTATATAATTTTGTGTGGTGTGTGTGGGGTTGTGGGGTGGTTTTTTGGTGTGTGTGGGTTTTTGGGGGTGTGTGTTGGTGTGTGGTGTTGGGCATGTGTGTGGGTTGTTGGTGTGTGGGGGGGGGGGGTGTGTGTGTTTGGTTTTTGGTTGTGTTGTGGTTGTTGTGTTGTGTGTGTGTGTGTGTGGTGTGTGGTGTGGGTTGGGGGCCCTTGTGTGTCTTGTATGTAAACGTGTTTTATATACGTATACAAAAAGTATATCTTTTTTCTCTATATGCGGATAGCTGTGACGAGGGGTGAAAATAGACACACCCACATACGTACTCTTCCTTTCTCTGTGTTTTGTTTTAAAGCAAAGGGGCCTAGTTTTTAAAAAAAGGGGCCTTAGTTTCAAATTTGAATGTTTAAAAATTTATCTTTTTGATATAGAAACAAAAGTTTTAGCCCGAGCAAATGACCCCCCCTTCTCTTTTATATAAATTACACAGAAAATTTCTTTTGTTGGTGGGGTGTGTGCGTTTTTGTATGTTGCGTGTGTGGGGTGCTTGTTGGTGTTTTTTTTTTTTTTTTTTTTTTTTTTTTGGTATGTGGGGTTTGGGGGGTGTGTGTGTGTTGTTTTTATATTATTTGGGTGGTGGGTGTGTGTGTGTGGTGGTTGGGGGGGGTGTGTTGGTGTGGGGGGTTGGGGTGTGTGGTGTGGTGGGTTGTGGTGGGTGGGGGGGGTTTTTTCTTTTTGCGTAAACTGCTAACTTTTTGAAATTTTTGCGAAAATATATTTATCAAACTTTCTATTTTTTTAGATTATTTTAATTTTCTAGCAGCACTCTTTTTCATTTTTTTTCCCTTAACATTTTTTTTGCGTTTTTACTATGCACGGCTTCCCAAGCTCCCCCAATTTTTAGCTTGCCCCTTTTTCATTTCTTTTTTAATTTAAAAATCCCCTTCACCCGAGACTTTTTATTTTTTCCCTTTTTTTTTCTTTTTTTTACTTAAAGGGAAAAATTTGGGGGTCAAAACTTTTTTTTGTTGTTGCTTTTTTTTAGTTTTTATTTTTACTTATATATTAGCTGTTTTTCTTTTTATTAAACAATTTTCCCCTTACATTTTTTTTTTTTTTTTTAAGTATTTAATTTTTTCTAAAAAATATTACATATCTCGGGTGGGACAAAATCAAAACGCATGCCCGGGGGTGGGACTTTTTATTTTTTTTCCCTACACAAACCCTTTTTGCCACTTTTCGTTACCAATGGCACGGCGCACGTGGCAAATGGGAACTGGAAGTGCATATGGATATATTATCCATATATTAAAAATACATTTATATATATATATATTATATATTTTATATAAAATTTTTATTATAAATAAAAAAAAATTACATATACGGGCAAAGTGAGAGAATGCAGTTAATTGAGATCTTAAAAAAACAAATGGAAAAAATCGCTTCTCTGTATGAACAAAATCCTTCTTTCCCCGATAAAATAGGGGGGTGCGAAAAGCCTAAATAAATTAATTTTAAACCGTTTTTTTTTGCGAAGGGGCCCCCAATTTGACCATAACTCAAAAACATAATTGCCCCCTGATGGTCAATGCGGGTGCAGCATCCCCTTCGTTTTTATTAGCCGGCGTTGGGGAGCTGTGTCAGGGGGGTCCATTGGACCCCATAAAGATGTGCGTTTTTTAAATTGAGGGTAAAGCGCCTTAATGTATGCAGGGCGCCCGTTTTGCTGGGTTTTAGTGTATCTGGTTTAAAATTATGTAGGGCTGTAGAAAAGAACTGGTTGTAGTGTATCTGGCGTACTGTATGTGTGGAGCTTGTTGTAATGTATGTATGTTAGCTGGTTTTTAATGTATGTGGCTGTTGAAAAAAGGCTGTAGTGTATCAGGCTGTAGTGCATTTAGGATTTGTGTAGAAAAGTAACGTATACGGTTGTAGTGTATGCAGCCCCCGGGAGTGCATTTGGGCTGGAAATGTAAAGTAAATGTAAAGTAAAAAGCTTCGTATATCATCCTAATTGTATGCAGGCTATAGTTAAAACAGGTTTGTAATATTACAGGGTGTGTGTATATCGCCCGCAGTGTATGCAGGCTAAAAGTGCAAAAGCAAACTGTAACATATCAGATTGGAATTATGCACTCCTGTAGTGTATACAGGCGGGAACGTAACAGGGGTCATGTATGCAGGCTTTTTTGTGTATGTAGCCTATAGTTAATGCAATTATTTTTATATGCTGGCTGTGGGGGTTAATTGTACGCAGGGGGTAGTGGGTTGAGCGCAGTTTTTTTGTTTCCCGTTTTTTTTGGGGGCCAGCCCAAAGTATCCTTGCACTAATGTCCTGTGCCTGTTGACGTGTTTTTTTCCGACCCCCATTCCTGAGCGCTAAGTGTAAAGCTGCCCATTTGCAGTGATTTTATGCATAGAAGATGCCTGCCTTTTAGCGGTTGTAATCACTGTACGTGTAAAACATTATGAAGAAAATACATGTAATATATAATAAAAATATATTTTATATTATATTATATATATAAATAATATATATTTTTAATATATAATATATTTATGTATAATTTACACACATATGTATATTAATATTATTATATATTATAAATATATATTTATATTATATATATATATATATTTTAATATAATTATATATATATATATTTATAATATACACATTTATTATCCGTGTATATATATATAATTAAAATATATATATATAATTTTATATATTTAAAATATATAATATATATATATTATTTTATATATCAATTACATATATAATATATATATTTTATAATATATATAATTTATATAACATATTATATAATATATATTTTTATTACTATATATATATGCAACAACACACACCACACACACACCAAACACACACACACACACACACACAACCCCCACCCCCACACACAAAACACCACACACAACACACACACAACCCCCACACACACACACACAAACCACACATAAAATATATAAAATAATATATATATAATATAATATATATAAAATTATATATATAATTATAAAATTATTAAATATATATTTGTTGGTTGTGGGGTGTGTCTTTATCACACCACACACATACACACCAAAACACACAACCACACAACCACACACCACATAAAAACACACAAAACAAAACCCCCAAAACCA
>NC_051397.1:34219482-34224482 GCF_015228065.2 Penaeus monodon | reverse complement strand
ATACAAATACAAACACACACACACAAAAAAAATTGAAACAAGAATATGAAACGAGCTCTTATCTATTCGTTTTCAAAGGACTCCACGAGGAGCTGGTTGCACAACAGGCAGAAGGGGATGAGTCTGCAACATACCTCCACCCTATGACGAGTGTGTTTAGCATCATTGCAATCATCCGTATCCAGGGAGACGCCCCAACGAACTGTCTCTCGTCTCAAGGGAGGCTGCAAGAGATCAAGATTACTGGGAAACGAAACGACGTGGTTAATGTGAATGCTTCTTTATTTGTTTGTGTGTGTGTATTGTTTTTTTTGTGTATGGGTGTGTTTGTTTGTGTTTGTTTGCTTGTGTGTGTGTGTATGTGTTTGCGTGAGTGTGTATGTGTGTGTGTGTGTTTGTGTGTGTGTGTGTGTGTGTGTGTGTGCGTGGTTGTGGGTCTTGTGTGTGGTGTGTGATGTGGTGTGTGTGGTGTTGGTGTGTATGTGTGTGTGTGTGGTGGTGTGTGGTGTGTGTGTGTGAAGTAAATATGTATTTCGTAACCAAAGTATTTTAGGTCAAAATCAATAATCTACAATGCATATATTTTCCCCGTAGCTTCAGGCGCGTTGAGAAGCTAGAGCACTTATTATCGGCCCAGACTACGAGACAATACACGCAAACATCCTAACCACCCCTTTCCCACGCCTCTACGTCCCTCTCCCTCTCAGCCGACACCCTGCAACGCTTTCAGAATCACCTCGAGAAAGGGAAGGGTATCTCAGAGTTGCCGTAGCGAGGACCAGACCTATTCAGAAGCGCCCTTTGGCTCTCGACCGAAACGGAGAAAATTCGTCCCCAGGGAAGGTCCTGAGACGCGGCCGCTCACTTGAAATTCCCCAAATGTGTTCTCGGCCGCTTCCCTGGGCCACCTTGCTCACTCACGCTCTTTGCCAGCGCTTCCGAGGGCACTGGGGGGCAAGCGCTCTCTCGCTGTCTCGGTGTAGGTATGCAACATGACAGTCTGTTCTTCTGTTGCTTGTTCGTATGTTTGTTCGTTTCTCTCTCTCTCTCTTCTCTCTCTCTCTCTCTCTCTCTCTCCTCTCTTCATCCTCTCTCTCTCGCTCTTCCTCTCTCGTCTCTCTCCTCTCGTCTCTCTCTCGCTCTATACATATATATATATATTATATTATATATATATATATAATTTTTATATATATATATAGTAATTTTAACAATTATCTATGGTTTTCTGTATTATATTATAGATATATATATTATTTAATTTATTAAATAACTTTATTAAAAATATATATTATATATATTATATATGCTATACGCTCTCTTCTCATCTCCTCTCTCTCTCTCTCTCTCTCTCACACACACACACACACACACACACACAGCCACCCAATCGCACAGGTCTTCCGACTCTATCCTTTTCCTGTTCCTACTTTCCCGGAGTGTAATATCCAGGCCTACGACCTTAGCGGAATGTCGAGAAACTTCGCCAGATTCAATGCATGTCAAACAGCACGACGCTTCCCTAACGTAAAGATGGTTCAAGACAGGGCGAGACAACTTTATCCTTAAAAGATTGAAAGGTATTGTTGCATGTGTACATTGCAAAGTTCAACTGCAAAGATGAACACAGACACATGCATACACATATGTGTGTCCGTTTGTATGTGTGTGTGTGTGTGTGTGTGTGTGTGTGTGTGTGTGTGTGTGTGTGGTGTGTGTGTGTGGGTGTGCATGTCTATTATATATATATATTTCATATATATCTATATATATATATATATATATATATATTATATTATATTATATAATGTATTATCACACACACACCCCACACACACACACACACACACCACACACCCTATATATATATATATATATTATCTATATATATAGCTATATATATATATATACACACACCCACACATCCCACTCACACACACGTGTAATGTATAACATACTCGCAATATTCTTCGTCTCCTTCCGAATCACGAACGATGACAATAAAAAATCACGCGTAATTAGCTTGAGACGCCTTAAGTCCAGCCCACCCACGTTAATCACAACCTCACTGCCGCGGAACAAACCAGAGACATCCATTGCCCTTTGCCAGTCGCCGCGCCACAATCACCCGTCCTCTCGCTCCCATGGCTGAGCTGCGGGAGGGGCGGGGAAGCAGCTGAGAAAGAATATTTTGCACAGCAGTAACAAAAAAAGGAAGATATTAAGGTTAATAAGCGCCGGGAGGGATAATCGATATCACGATCCTTGGGTAATGTTAGGTGTTGTTCAGCTTGAAGAAGGGGAAGAAGGAGGAGAAAGAGACGCGATGGGACAGGCGGATAAGTAGAATAGGATAAGAGAAGAAGAGAAGAAAAAAAAGAAGGGACTGAAAAGAAAAAGCAGAAAACGAAATGAGAGACGCAAGAAGAAGAAGATGAAGGAGAAAGAAAAGAAAAAGAAGAAAAAGAAAGAAAAAGAAAAATGAAGAAGAAGATGGAGGAGAAGAAGAAGGAAAAGAAGAAGAAGAAGGAAGATGATGATGATAAAATAAAGAAAAGAAAGTAAAATAACATAATTCATTTCGTCGGACATGATCAGGGGGATGGGTGTCACCTGCTCAAGCTGATTACGATAAGGATAGTTTCCGGTTGTATGATTATGGCTGTATCTTGCAGGCAATTGCCAATTATCTTTTTTTGTTATTGTTGAGAGGGGAAGGGAGAAAGAGAAAGACACACACAGATATATATCATATTATATATATATATATATATATATATAATAATATATATAGATCATATATATATATATATAATAAGAGAGAGAGGCAGACTAGCGAAGGACGAGAGAGAGAGAGAGAAGAGAGAGAGAGAGAAGGGGGAGAGAGAGAGAGAGAGAAACAGAAAGAGAGAGAGAAAGAGAGAGAGGAAGTGACAGAGAGAGATAAATAAATAGAATGATATGGGAGAAAGGGGCAAGAGAGGAGAGAGGAGCGAGAGAGAGAGAGAGAGGAGAGCGAAGAGAGAGAGAGGTGGGGGGGGGGGGGAAGGAGAGAGAGAGAGAGAGAGAGAGGAGGAAGAGAGAGAGAGAAACACGAGAGGACGAGAGAGAGAGCTGCAGTGATATATCTATCATATATTAATATATTATATATATATACTATATAATATATACTTATATAGATATCTGGTGTGTGTGTGTGTGTGTGTGTAGTGTGTGTGCACAGACACACTGGCAACACAGAAAAGATAGGGACACAGATACACCACACACACACACACACATACACACACACACACACACAACACACACACCACACACACACAACACACAACAACACACACACAACACACCACACACACCTATAATATATATATAATATAAAATAGATGATAGATAGATAGATAGATAGATGATAGAATAAATGATAATCGATAGACAGATTTAATAGATAGTAGGACTTACAGATAGATAGATATCGATAGATATATAGCATAGCATAAGATCACACAACCAAATACCACACACCAACCCACACACACACAACAAACCACACACACACAAACGCACCACACACACACCACACATATATATAATATATATATATATATATAGATATATCTATATATATCTACATATCTACGTATTTATGTATAATATATACGTATATATATATATATATATATATATATATATATATATATATTATATACTATATATATATGTGTGTGTGTGTGTGTGTGTGTGTGTGTGTGTGTGTATAACACACACACTTACACACACCACAACACACACACACACCACACACTATATATATATATATATGTATATATATCATATCTATGATAAATATCTTATAGAATAATATCATATCAATATATATATATATATATATATATTCTATATATGTGTTCTATATTATTTATATTATATATCTATATATATATTTATATATATATAATAATATATATTTAAAAAAATTTGTGTGTGTGTATTGTGTGTGGTTTGTTGTGTGGTGTGTTGTGTGTGTGTCGGTGTTGTGTGTGTGTGTGTGTGTGGGGTCGTGGGTAGTGGGCGTGGTGTATGCTGATAAATATATTGTAGTATGGTATGTACATGCATGTACGGATACAAAGATAGTGAAAAACAAAAATGTAAATGGAGGAGATAGACAGTGCTTTTTAAATGTGATTTTACATAACTCAGTTTGATAATCTGTGATATAAAAAAAACTAGAGAACAATCTCTGTTCTCCTGTACACCCCAGGCAAAGGTCATTTATAAGAGCAGAGACCAATAACAGGGATCACAGTAGCAGACGAGTACCGGGCGATGTGGATCCTGACAAGCTCGTTGTCGTGTGGGAACTTCTATATTTGCAAATGGTGGGATGACCAGTACGATTGCGGGTGGTTACGTGAGAATTACGACTCTGATGAATAATTGGAGGAGTTAGAATGAGATGGGCATCTGATCAAATGCTAATGAAAGTTTTAATAAGATTTTGAACTAGTTTATAATAATAGACGAGAGAACACCTACGTTGATGGAAAAACCCCGTTTCTCAAATTGTAGACAGCGTGTGGGGTTTGTAAACAGGTATGAATGAAAATTAATATCTCGAATACAAAGATGATTATATATTCGTCAGAAAACAGATTTAAAATATGTATTGTGAAGGATATTAATTCGTCATTCTACTTTTTTCTACAGCTGTCCTCGTGACACAGTCTGTGTTTGTTCTGATGTAACTTCTGACGACTCGTGGTTCATGTTGGAATCCTATCTTCTCTAAGGTTAAAGCTACAATTTTAATGCAACACACACTAATACACACACACCCACACACACACACACACACACACCCACCCACCAGCACACACACGACACACTACCCACACATATATATATTATACTAGTAGGGATCGTATATATATATATTATAGAATATAATTATATATAATATATATATATACACGCGAGAGAGAGAACTTAGGCTT
>NC_051397.1:34204482-34209482 GCF_015228065.2 Penaeus monodon | reverse complement strand
GGTGCCGCACGGTGGACGAGTTTATGTAAATGAAGCAATCACATCCAAGACCGGAGATCCGAGACCTGAAGTGACTTGCCACAGCTACCGGAAGGAGGGGAGTAGGATAAGAGGGAAAGAGGGAAAGGGTAAGAGAAGAGGCAAAGGGTAGGGGAGGAGGCAAGGGGTAGGATAAATGGCAAGGGGCAGGGGAGGAGGGAAAGGGTAGGAAAAGAGGCAAGGGGTAGGGGGAGGAGGGAAAGGGTAGAGGAAGAGGCATGGGGTAGGTAGAAGAGGCAAAGGGTAGGGAGGAGGGAAGAAGTATGGAAAAGAGAAGAGGAGGGAACAGGTAGGGGAAGAGGGAAGGGGTAGAAGGAGGGGGGAAGAAGAGGCAGGAGAAAATAGAAGGGTTAGGGGAGGACGGGAGGGGTAGAGGAAGAGGGGAAGAGGGAAGAGGCAAGTTGAAGAAGGAGAAGGGAAGAAGTGGCAGAAGGGGAAGGGAAGGAAGGGAAGACACCGACTGGCTGCGACGTCGGGCCCAGACTCCCCCGAAGACGCTTGGAGGAAGAAACATGCAGATTAAGCATTTTTTTTTCTGTCGCATCGAGGCCGGAGCGAGGGGCGGGAGGAGGAGGATGGGAAGGGGAGGGGGTACGGGCGAGGGTGTGGTGAACGAAGGGTTGAAAGGAACAGGAACACGAGGGGAAAGGAGAGAGGGAGACAGACAGGGAAAAAAAGGAATGAGGAATGGAAGAGGGTAGGAGAAATCCAAATAGACGGATACAGGAGAGAAAAGGAGGAGGAGGAGAAGGAGGAGAAGGAGGAGAGAGGGACGATGAGTAAAAATGGCGACAATGGGAGGGGAGAGAAGGACAACTTGAGAAAATGGAAACCGGGAGATTAAAGAGAATTAATTCCTTGGTGATCATCTCCTTATGTGCGAGCAACGACTCATTTACTGAATCAGGCGTAGACGATAATACGCATGAGACATTATACAGAGGGGAGAGTGAGGGCGGCGATCCTGAGCAAATATTAACGCCATACCGTACTAGCGTTTTTAAAGGTTATGAATCCCAAGGCAACTCACTTTCCTTCTTTCTGTCTCTTTCTCTCTGTCTATTTCTAACTCGGTCTCTCTCCTTTTCGCGCACGCTTTCTGTTTGTCTGTTTGTCTGTCTGTCTGTCTGTCTGTCTGTCTGTCTGTCTGTCTGTCTGTCTGTCTGTCTTCTTCTCTCCTATCTGTCTTCTCGTTCTCTCTTCTCTCTACTCTACTTCTTCTCCCCCCTCTCTCTCTCTCCATCTATCTATCTATCTATCTCCCTCTCACTCTCTCTCTCTCTCTCTCTCTCTCTCTCTTCTCTCTCTCCTCTCTCTCTCTCTTCTCTCTCTCTCTCTCTCCCGGTATATATAATCTATTAAACATAATTCTTATCGCAATTTTCATCATAGGGACAGAAATCCTCGTATGTTGCATTTTATATTTCCATATGCACACACATATTCATTTTTTTCCTTTATGCAATTAGGGAGCTAATTAATTCGTAGTTATCGGGAAAATCAAAGCGATTTTCAGGCTTGACGATCAAATAGCCATTACCTGAAGCAAGAATCGAATTGTCAGAATGATGTGAAAGCGAGACACGGGGCTGTGGAAGGCAAAGAACGATCGACTTCGTGTGTTTGATCTCTGGGCCATTGTGCATGACGTCATGACCAAAGAGACGGGATTCGAGATGTTCTGTTCCACTGTCTGTTTGTCTCGGTCTCGGCCTCGGTCTCTGTTTCTGTCTGTTTGTCTGTCACTGTCTCTGTCTCTCTCTGTCTCTCATTCTCTCTCTCTCTCTCTCTCTCTCTCTCTCTCTCTCTCTCTCTCTCTCTCTCTCTCTCTCTCTCTCTCTCTATCTATCTATCTATCTATCTATCTATCTATCTGTCTGTCTATCTACCTGTCTATTTCTATCGCTCTCTCTTTTCCTCTCCCCAACGTGGGAAATAAATAAACATAGTTTCTAAGTTTTGATAAATCTGAGATGGAATTAACTCGACTTTTATGTCTTGCTAACGCAACACTTGATTATATGAAAGAGGATTGTTACCTTAAAAAAAAAAAAAAAAAAAAAAATGGGGACAAGAGACGCACTAACAAGTAAACAGGGCAAATTAGAGAAAAGACTTTGTTTTTTGCTTTGTCTTTGTTTTGCTTTTTGTGATAGAGTCAGGATATAAGCATATAAGCATCTGTGTTCGTCGACTTATTTATATCTTGAACTTTATCTACATGTAAACGTATAGACATACGAAAGGAAACACGAAATGAAAAGAAACTGGACGTAACAATTCGAACTTGCTAAGGAATCGTCTTCAGACGAAGAAACCATCAGTTATTTGTTTCGTCTGATGAGGAACTCTTAAGGAATTCGAAACGTTATGTTGAATTTCTGTTTGTATTGTGGATGTGTTCCCTTTCCTCTCTGTGTAAATGTTATTGTGCTTATTTATGTTCATACACGCATACACTAACACACACACACCACACACACACACACACACACACACACACACACACACACACATATTAAGGAAGCGTGTATGTGTACGTCTGTGTGAGTGTGTGTGTGTGTGTGTGTGTGTGTGTGTGTGTGTGTGTGTGTGTGTGTGTGTGTGTGTGTGTGTGTGTGTGTGTGTGTGTGTGTGTGTGTGCGTATGTTGTGTTTTGTGGATATATATATATATATATATATATATATATATATATATATATATATATATATATATATGTACACTCACACACATATTTTTCAGGCAAGACAACCTGGCTGTCGCCTGCCCCTTGCAACGTCCTCCTGACGCTGGTGGCTTCACAGCAGTCGGATGACGGCCCGACCCAAAGGATTACCTCTGCACTTATGGTTGCTTTCCTTTTACGCAGACACACACACACACACACACACACACACACACACACACACACACACACACACGCACGCACACACACACCACGCACGCACGCACACACACACACACACACACACACATATATATATATACAATATAATATAATATAAATATTCACATCCTCAAATATCATGTGCACATTCCTCGCGAAACGGCAGCCTTATCGAGAAGCGTCGCACGGACCGCGAGGCAGGCAAAAAGGAACGTGGTCCTATTAAATGGCTTGTCAGGTGAAGGTTCGGATTTAATGTGACGAGATAGGGTTTGATGGAGACACATGGCGAAGACTGGAAGCTGCCTCGTGGAGAACAACTTTTACGCTGCGTCTGGTGCTATAAAACAAGCATAGTTACTAGTTTGTATTTAAGTCATGAGGATCTTGTGGTTAGGTCTGTTATGGTTGATTCCTTTGCGTAGTTTTCGGTCGATGTTCGTTCAGCTGTGTAACTGCCTTTGATAGATGTCAGGATACTGGGGTAGAGATATTTTGATGAAGTTAAATCATTCCCTTTTGAGAGTGATTAAGGTGCATTCTTTACAGCTTCAGCCAAAGGTGGAATTTCATGGAAAAAGTTCAGGTGCCCACAAGAGATTCAATTAAGATATCCATGGTCGTACTCTGTAACTATCAAAGAAAATGTCTCCACACACACCGAAGTCGTGATTCCGCGAATCATTTCAGACAATTCTGTGCCGGGTTGGGTGGTTTTAAGACCGCTTTGAGGCAGTTTCAAGATATTTCAAGCCTTGTTTTGAGACAGACCAGAGATGGGGTGAGTTGTGCCGGTGAACGAGTATGTAAACAAAGTAGGCGGAAAGCTTGTCTAGATCGTAAAAAAGTAATATATGCAACTAATGCTTGAGGTAATCAATCATTTTCCCAACAGAGGAAAATAAATCCAAAATATAAATCATAAGCTTCACAAGCTCTGTCATATGACATTGCAATCTTACGCAACGGCAATTTTATCTCCCTGATAAGGATAAACAACAAGGAAAACTTCAGGAATTCTAAAGATACTTTAAACAATATAACCAGGTGGTACGGGGTTGCGACATCGTTTCAACTGTTTTCCAATACCTGTTTACCCTCAATCAGCCAACTTCTAACACGTGGGCTGTTCAAGGGAGCCCAGTTAAACAAACACAGCATAGGTTTAAGGTTAAAGAGAGTACCTAAAATTATCCCATCAAACAACTTTCTACCGAGCTTTGATTTTAGTTGTTTCCTTCCGCTATCGAAGACAGTTTATTTCGTGACGGTCTGGCAAGATCATGCGATTTTGTAATATTTATATGACCTCATAGATTGATATTTACCATTTCTAAAGAGAGAGAATGATGTTATGTGCAAGTGAAAGAGGATGTTGCTTGTTTCTTGTTTCATACAGTAACAACGATGGTGGTATGCATTTTGAAAAATAGTAATGCGATTAGTTATAACTACTGTGTACAGTTACTACTGCTGCTACTCCTGCTACTATTATTACTATTGATATTGACTCTAATACCGCCACTGCTATTGCTGCTCCTACAAACGATAATGATACTTCTTTACTGATGTTGTTACTGGTACTATAAATACTACTTCTACTACTACTACTAAGACTATAACTACTACTACTGTTAATGATACGGATGACTGTAATAATTGGGAAAATAAAAATAATAAGAGCAATAATAAGAAAAATAAGAGCGATGATGATGATGATAATGAAATAACATTGGCAATGAGAATGACAGTTCTGTTAAAAATGAAAATAATAACAATGGTAATAATAATAATAATGATAATAATAATGATAACAATATCGATAATGATATTGATGATAATAATAACAATAGTAGTAGTAATAATAATAATAATGATAATAATGGCGATAATAATATTGATAATAATAACGATAATGATAATAACAACAACAACAACAGCAACATTGATAACAAAAACAGTGATAATGATAATAATAATTTTATTGCTATTACTATTATTATTATTATTATTATTATCATTATTATTATTATTATTATTATCATTATTATTATTATTATTATTATTATTA
>NC_051397.1:34176982-34179482 GCF_015228065.2 Penaeus monodon | reverse complement strand
TGAATTGGATTCAGGCAGTCAGACGGAGTCGCGGCTCGACCTGTGGCTTTGCCCTTCTCCTTTTCCTCTTCCTCTTCTTTATTTCTTCTTCTTCTTCTTCTTTTTCGTTTGCTTTTATTTTCTTTCTTTTTTCCTTGTTATTTTCTTTATTTTCTTTTCTTTTTTCCTTTTTATTTTCTTTTTTTTCTTTTTTTAATCTTTTTCTTTTTGTTTTCTTTCTTCTCTTTCCCCTTCCTTCTTTTTCTTCTTCTTCGTGCCCTACCTCTATCTTTATTTAATCCAATCAACAGTTTAGGATGAGAGAATACAAATAAACATTGAAGCAGCAGGAGATCATTCCGGAGGTGGGACCACTCTGTATAGGGGGGGGGGAGGGGGTATATGTGATATCGGTTTACATTCAGGTTTTGAGTCGGGCAAATAAATACCTGTGTATAGATAGATAGTGGGACGAAATTTTATATATATATATATATATATATATATATATATATATATATATATATATATATATATATATATATATATATATATATATAATATGCATGGACTCACACATTCACGCACACACGCACACACACACACACACACACACACACACACACACACACACACACACACACACACACACACACACACACACACACACACACACACACACACACACACAGATAAATCTATCATATAGGTATATATACACAAATATAATCAAATAAAACGAAATGTAATGAGAAAAACCAACAACATTGGTTTCGCCAGCATATTAGGAAAGAAATAAGCTCGCATCATAATACCAAAGCCATGTTTATAAACCAAACACTAACAGAACTATGAATGAAAAACCTCCCTGCATAAAAGAGAGAAGGAAATGAATTATGTTCCGAACAATGCTCGAATTGGGAACGCAAATACTGAACCCAGAGGAGAATGAGCTCATCGAGTCGGAATTCTTGCACACAGAGAGAGCCCGACAATAACGGCTTCTGACATTTGCAATGCACAAAATATGGATGGCGTTGCATGCATCACGCGGCGTCGGTGATGTGGATGGCATATGTGGATGCTCGTTCCCATCCGCGTCTCTTCCACCTCTGCAAAGACGATGGCTTGGCTTGACGAGGACGCCATTATGCTCGTGATTTATATTAATTCGGATGAACAGTATCGCGGTTTATTAGTCATGTTAAATAGGTTAGACCCGGCGCGATGCAGTAATAGGAGTAATAAGAGCAGGCGGTTTGAGAGGTCGTTCATTTGGCATTCCGGCGTATCGCGAGTCCAATGCAATTCCATTACCTTCTGGCGGGTGGCTTCGGTGAATGACGAAGGCAAGCTGATTATTTGCTGATAACAAAGCCCATGGTGTTTCGCTGCCGAAATCCAAAGATTAAACTGCTGGAACTGAATGCTCTCCTTCACGGGGCGTATGGCTGTGCAAAGGAACTTCATGTCGACTTTCAGGTTGAACTATTAGGTAACTTTATTATCGCGAATATTCTTGATAAGAGATATCAGATATATTGATTAGTGAAGTAATTAAAGTATACATTAATAATATTAATCTGTCACGTAAATATTGTTACGTGAGGTTTACCAGATAAACACGAAAAGTGCAATCAAGAAGATTAATCATAATTTCGTTGGCAATCGTTGGAAACTTAATAATCTTATTAATCATGGACTCACTGCCTTTCCCGTACATTTCCGAACTATCGTTTCTATATAGATCTTAGACTCTCAATTCAGAGAGTTCAGCCTCTTGCTTAGGAACAAAAGATCAGATTTTTTTTTTTTTTTTTTTTTCTTTAAGGAAAGGACCTGATTGAAAGTACGTACTCTCGTGAATGATGTGTTGCTAAGCCATTGATTTCTCTTGTGTCTTGAGTAAAGAAAGGTCGTTCAACCGAGAATATTCAAGTGACAAGAAGATTGTGAAAGAAATTTCTCCTTCGTAATTCCATATCATCTTTACATTCTCTTATGCATAATGATCTAAAATAAACATTTAATTCAATACACCATGACGCACTCCAAAAAAAATTGCAATATCAACTCAAAAAAGAAAGAGAAAGAAGTAAAAGCAAACATAACTTAGCCCCTCTCTACAACATATACATATATACCTAACGGAAGAGACATCCATGAGAGATTCCTACAGTTCCTGGAAACCAAATATAACCCTTGATATCCAGCACATTTACTTGTCTTAAATATTAACCATTATTATTAAATGTGGCTGTAATGCTGCACCCACTCGATAGGTTGGGAATACCAGGATATTCGCACTCAAGCTTTGAAAAATATGTGGGAAGCAGAGAGGGGTAAGTCTTTTATAAAATTACCGATGTTATTGTAATTACTATTTTGTTTAAATTATTTTATTTTATGTTATCTTATTTGTTGTTCCTATCATTACAAATGCAATTATCATATATTGGTGATGCGATGATGACACAGATAATAATGATGATCATCATAGTCAACATCATATATGATCATC
>NC_051397.1:34154482-34156982 GCF_015228065.2 Penaeus monodon | reverse complement strand
ATAAAGATATATATATATATATATATATATATATATATATATATATATATATATATATATACATATATACATAGTATATATATAAAATAATCAATAATATACAGACAGTAATATAGACTATAAAATAGATAGAATGATAGAATATATGACACAGATAGTAGATAAGATGAATAAAGTAATGAATAAATGAGATATAAGAAGAATATGAGAAATATATATAATATACAAAATTAATATATATAATATATATATGAAGTATAATATAGATAATAATATAAAGAGAGAGAGAGAGAGAGAGAGAGAGAGAGAGAGAGAGAGAGAGAGAGAGAGACAGACAGACAGACAGAAGGAAAGAGAGAGAGAGAGAGAGACGAGAGAGAGAGAAGAAGGAGAAGACGAGAGAGAAGAGAGAGAGAGAGAGAGATGAGATGAGAGAAGGAAAGAGAGAGAGAGAGAGAGGAGACAATGAGAGGAGAGAGAGAGAGAAAAGAGAGAGAGAGAGAGAGACAGCAGACAGACAACGACAGCAGACAGACAGGGAGAACAGAGAGAAGACGAGAGAGACAGAGGGAGGAGAGAGAAGAGCAGAGAGAAAGAGAGAGAGGGAGAAGAGACAGGGAGAAGAGAGAGAGAGAGTGAGAGAGAGAGGAGAGAGAGAGAGAGCAGACAGACAGACAGACAGACAGACAGACAGACAGACAGACAGAAGACAGAGAAGACAGAAGCGGAACAGACAACAGCAGACAGACAGAAGACAGAACAGAAGACAGACAGACAACAGAGACAGAACAGGAAGACAGGAACAGAACTAGAGAGTAGAAAGCGATTAGAGAAAGACTGAGAAGAGAGAGAAAAGAGAAGAGTAGAAGAGGAGAGGAGAGGAGATAGATGAAAGAGAGAAATAGAGAAGGAAGAGAGAAGAGGAGAGAATGAGAAGAGAGGAAAAGAGAGAGAGAGAATGAGAGATAGATGAGAGAGAGAGAGAGGAGAGAAAAGAAGACGAAGACAGACATGAAGACAGACAACAGGACAGACAGACAGAGAAGAAAGATAGAGGGATGGAGGGATAGATTAGAAGAAGAGATAGGAGAGAGAGGACAGAGGGATAATTAGAGGAGAGGATAAATAAGACATTGAGAGAGAGAAAGATCATGAGGAGAAGAGAAGAAAGTGAGGATAGAAGTAGATGGAGAAGAAGAGGAAGAGTTTAGAAGAGGAGCAAGAGAAAGAGAGTAGAGAGAGAAGAAGAGGAAGAGAGTAAGAGAGAGAGAGCGATGAGAAGAGAGAGGTATAATGAGTGAGAACAGAAATTAGATGATAGACTATAAGGTGAAAGAAACAGGAGCGAATGCTAGAAAACCGGGAGAAGAGATAGTAGAGCTGGAAAGATAATAAAAAATAAAAACCAGAGATGCTGAGAAAAAGTAGGAAGAAAGTATGAAATGAGGGAGATATACTATAGACAGTCATCTGTAATTACTCGTTTGAAGAGAGGAGTGGAAACATCAAACGGTTTGATAACCATATCTCAATTTAGCATAGAACAGAGACGGAAGCTGAGTTCATGCATACATTCAGCGATTACTGATTCGAGAATTTAAGCAAAAGTAAGCTATAAGCAGTTTATAAATTTTATGTGTAACGAGGTATATATGGATTTAGGAAACATGACTTCACAGAGGCAATGCCTATGCCAGACAGTCCAGGAAAACAACTGTAGCAACATGTAAATGTTATAACTAGATTTGATTTTTTTATTGCGATTGCAAATGAATTCTCAAATTAAAACGAAATGAATAAATAAATTAAAGGAAACGATAAGAAAAATAAGGATAATAAATTAATAAATAGTGGACGCAGGAAAAGATATACTTAGAGCGAATTCACATAATACCTGTACTTGTAGAAGAAAAATGCTTTGGGGTGAAAGTCACTGAAGAGAATTCGAAACAGGATCAGCGTCTGTCAGAACAGGTGAGTCCCAAAATATTCTCACTTACTGTAAAGAGAAATTACGAACGAAGGTACCAAGGGCAGCCATGCGAATTCAGAATGAGAGCGAATCTACCTCTCTCGTCCTGAGCAGTTGTAGAATGTAAGTCTAAAAGGTTAGAAATGTCACATTTTAGGAGGGGAAGCCTAGACAAACCGGGAGCGATGTAGAGTGGACAGATTTTATCAAATCACCACCAGGAATAGGCTCTGTCAAGAAAAATTCAAGGGTGAATAATCAATGAATGAGGGGACGATTCTATTCTTCATAGACAGCCTCTATCCTTACATACGACTGGCACGCCAATACTAGAGCTAGATGCTAAGGGGCGCAAAGGTTTGGGATAACCGTTAAACGCGATTAAAAGAAGGGTGTTCTGGCATTCATTTATATATATATATATATATATTATATATATATATATATATATATATATATATATATATATATATATTTATATATATATATACATATATATATATATATATATATATACATATATATATA
>NC_051397.1:34146982-34149482 GCF_015228065.2 Penaeus monodon | reverse complement strand
GGTACCTTCGTTCGTAATTTCTCTTTACAGTAAGTGAGAATATTTCGGGACTCACCTGTTCTGAGAGACGCTGATCCTGTTTCGAATTCTCTTCAGTTGACTTTAAACCCAAAACATTTTTCTTCTGTTATTTTTATCTTAACTATAAATACACTTTTTTCCTGCTTCCTCTATATCATCCTGTTCCTTCTTCTCGTTTCCTCTATTTATCAGATCATTTTTTATTTAAGAATTTATTTGCAATCGCAAATAAAATATAAAATCAACTCCAGTTGTAAGACTTTACGAGTTGCAAAAGGAGTTTTACCTGAAATGTCTGGCATAAGCATTGCCTCTGAGAAGTCATGTTTCTTAAGCCCACATCGTTTCAAACACGAAAATCTTTGCCTACCAACTGCTTATACGGCTTACCTTTGTCTGGCTTGCAAAGGCTGTTCTCGGAATGGCGCAGCTAAACTCGCCTGAAGTTGTATGCACATGAACTACCAAGGGCTTCACGTCTCTGTGCTCTATGAACTAAATTGAGATATTGGTTCAGGCAAAGGGCGCGTTTGATGTTCAGTTTTTCCTTTCTCTCTCTTTCTTACTGAACTATTTATAATATTCAGCTCAACTGTCTATACTACCTCCTAACTCTTTCTCATCTTCTTATCTGCTCTCTCTTCTCACGAACTCTCTGGCATTTCTTTCTCTTTCTATCTATTCCTATTCTCTCTCGTTTCCTCAATCACTCGCTATCTCCCACTCACTCTCTTCTTTCTCTCTTCCATCCTGTGTCTCACTCATTCCCACTCTCTATCCCTTTCTCTCTTCTTTTCCCCTTCCCCTCTCCCTATCACCATTCTTTCTTACTCTCGCGATCTTTCTTTTTCTTTTCTCTCCCCTCTCTCTGTTCTTCTATTTATTTTTTTTTTTATGATTACGCCTGTAATAACTTAGAGTAAGCGAAGCTCTGCTGTTGATTTTAATCAACCCTCATCTTTGTAGGACAGAGAAGGGTATACGAAAATTCGGGAAAATTAAAAACACTTCACAAAATCTAATGAAATTTGTTAGTTAAGATCCCTGGAAGAAGTTCACACCTAAAACAGATAAAATAGACATTTGCTTGTTGGTATTTTAATCAATTGCCAAAAAAGATGAGTAAATTACTGTTTTTGGAGACAGCTTTTCTTGGAATCCTAAAAACAATATCTAGTTTTCATTATTTGTATTTAAATTTTTTGGTAATTCAGCTGCATTTTTGCTTAGATAAACGATAAGGATATTCTGATTAAAATCACAATTATTTCATATCACTTTTACAGTAAATTGCAACGATCACAAGGAAACCAGAACCAAGTAATTCGGTCTGAAAATAAGGGAGCAGCTATGGCGAGAATGTTGCAGACTTGCAATTGAGAAAACGCGTGTGAAGTTGGCTCCTCTCGCGGTGGCCTCTTGCCTCTCTTCCTGCAGGAGCCCCAACTTCACCTTCTCTCTCGGTGGAATGCCAACTTCCCTCTCCATCCGTCTCAGATCGTTATTTGCAGTGAGAGAAGAAGGAAACTTCCCTCGCTGTTCTACAAGGGTTGCGATGTCAAAATGTCACTGAAAATGTCCACAGGAAAATCCTACACGAATGGTTTATTTTATCGAAATGTCACTGAGAACATCAAAATAGATAAATAAATGGATAAATACATAAATAAATGTTATTTTTAAGGATATGCTAAACATATGCTGGCAAATGTATAATGCTGACAATAACACTGTACATACACGTTAGCAGACATCCAAATAACTTTTCCCCTTACGACCGTAAGAACAAATTACTTCCACGACTTGTTTTTTTAATCGTTTATTTTTAGATCATTTCAGAAAGTTTCTTTCGACTTAGATAAGCTCTCTGTCGCCGGAGAACTGTAATTAAGGATAAAGTAACGTCCAACTGCAGTTCATTATTTAACTGACACACCATAATCGCAGACGTCAAGCAAAAGGAGTGGGTGAATGAAGAGGTAAATTAACAAAGACACAAAGGCGTGGAATGTATGATTTCTCCCCAGGAAGCAGTTTCCGACATGATGCATTCATATTTACTAATAATGAATCTGTACACCTACTCTCGTATGCTTGAACACAGGAAGAATTCAACTATTAACTCCATGTAATCGCATGACGTAGCATGATTCATCCTGCCATTAAATACTATACATTTTTTACATCATTTATTGCTATATTTTTCTGAGTGGAAAATGCAAATGATGAAAAATCGGGGGAAATGCGATTCTATGTCATACAAACCCTGATTAATAACAATAATATTTTTATCGTTGGGAATTCATTTAAACGTGCAGAATGATACCAAACATTGCATTGTCATTTAGATTTATTTTATAATAATGATTGCGTATTGATCTCACCTCTGATTGGAAAGGAAACTCCGGGCTATGATTATCCTACACTGATCATATGAAGAACAGATGAATTATAATATCGAATTGAATAATAAAATGAT
>NC_051397.1:34126982-34129482 GCF_015228065.2 Penaeus monodon | reverse complement strand
AAGGGGGAGGGAAATTTTTTAAGCTTAACCCGGGGGAAATGCCGTTTGTGTCGCACCTTGGTCTAAAATGTGTTCTTTTTAGGGTCTCGAAAACCGGGGAAATGAGGAGAAAAATGAAGGGGGAGGAAGGGGGGGGAGGGGAAATAAACGCGCGGGGAGGAGGGGGGGAAGGGGAAGGGGGAAGGGGAAGGGGAAGGGAAGGGGAATGGGGAAGGGGAAGGGGAAGGGAAGGGGAAGGGGAAAGGGGGAAGGGAGAAGGGGGAAAGGGAGAAAGGGGGAAGGGGGAAAAAAAAGGGGAAGGGGGAAAGGGGAGGGGAAAGGGGAAAAAGGAAAGGGAAGGGAAGGGGAGTCAGGAGAAGGAGAAGGGGATGCTGAGTCAGGGGAAGGGGGAACAGGAGTTTAGGCCCGGGGAAATGGAATCTAGGGAAATCGGTTATTTAAGACCGAAAAGAGGGAAAATTAGGGAAAGGTTTTTTACTAATAGTCCCGGGATGTGAAGAAAACGGGGAAAAATCGCACACGAAACATGTTGTATAGAGTGTGTAGGGAGCAAATCCGAGGCAAGAGGGAGTGAGGAGAACCGCATCTACACGCAAAGGATAAAAGGAATTGCGAGGAAAATCCGAGAGAGAGGAAGACTAAAGGAGAAAGGGAGTCCAAAGCCACAGAGTATGGAATCGGAAGCCATGGACCGGATGCAAAGAAGCGAGGGGGAGGGGGGTGGGGGCAGAAAACGAGGGGAAACTGCTTTGAAAAATGGACAAGGCTTAAAAGAGTCATACGGGGCGAGGAAACACGTCGAGCGCTGGCCGCAGGTATTGCTAGAATTTATAAAAGATACATACATTCCAGGTATTTCCTTTACTGTATTTCCTTCTCTTTATATATATATATATATATATATATATATATATAATTAGTATATATATATATAATATATATATATATATATATTTCATATTAAAATTATTATATATATATATATAAAATATTATATATATATACATATATATATTATATAATATATAATATATTAAATATATATATATCGATGTATCTGCCTATCTATTTATTTACCTGCCTGCCTATCTATCTACATATCAGTTCATTCACTCATACATTCATATATTCATTTTTAGAGGATGGGGATAGAAGTAAGCGTATTACATGCTCCTCTGCCTCGCGAATAAATGCAGGTAAAACAACGAACGTAAAAATTGAAATACAAAGAGTAACCGAGAAATATAGGCTTCAATCGGCGAGCCTCTACCAGCACGGGTGAAACAACGATCAAAAACCATTTTGTCAGAATCAGAATAACATTTTATTGCTTTTATTCTGAAATCGGGGTATTCTATGAAAACGTTATGGCATTTGATATTTTGCTAATGTCATCGTATCTATAGGAAATAGTCTTGTAACTTTTATCTTTAACGCAACTTTGAACAATATATATTATATTTTTTATCACAACGTAATATATTTTCTCTCTGCTTTTTGCCTAGTCATCCCCTTTGCTGTTTTCTTCCCTTTCGCTTGCTCTGTGACTTTCTCACCTGAACAATAAACAAGTCTTCCCTCTGTGCCTTGCTCTCACATGCCTCGCGGTGCTGACAAATATCAGAAAGCATTTCCTCTTTCTTTCAGAGCGCTCATTTCTACAGAGAGTGCCACGTAAATACGCTTATAACTCACTTACTCAGTGATATGATTTTCTATTGACTTCAGTATAAATAAATAAACAAATAGATAAATAGATAAATAAATAGATAAAGGAATATATATATATATATATATATATATTTTAATTTTATATATATAAAAGACTTTGTGTGTGTGTTGTGTGTGTGTGTGTGTGTGTGTGTGTTGTTGTGTGGTGTGTTTTTTTTTTGTGTGTGTGTGTGTGTGTGTGTTTTTGTTGGGGTGCTATATATATATATATATATATATTATATATATATTATATATATATATTATATATATATATTATATATATAATATATATTTTATATATATATATATATGTATATAAATATACATCTTTTAAACAAAATTTGGGGGACACTGGTTTAATTTCCCCGTAGCAGATATCTAAAACTAAATCTTTCAGTAATGACTTCCCATTTTTGATAAATGCGTTTAAGAGTATCTTGAAATTTTGATTTTTTTTGAGGGGAGGGGAAACGGGGTTAAATTTCCCTTTTGTGGTATCTATAATAACCACAACTAACTTCCTCCCGTAATAAAGACACTATACACACAATATTTTCACGTAAAATTAACTTTACCCGATTTTTCCGTGGCGCGGATACACTGGTTTAACACCTCCCATGCGGATATCCCCCGGGGATGCGGATGACGCCGAGCTATGAATCACCCAAGACAATACCCGCCCGAGAAGGACCTCCCCACCTCCGCTAATTTATGGAGAGAGGAGGTCGCGCATTCCTTTTTAAAAGGGTTTAAAAGGGAATTATGCCAAAAAACCTTTTTTTTGGGG
>NC_051397.1:34115670-34126882 GCF_015228065.2 Penaeus monodon | reverse complement strand
TTAATTACTATTTTTTTTCAAAATAAAATTTTTCATCAGCATCATTTTTATTATCATTATCATTTTTATTATCTTCACGAAGCTGTATTTAACTGGTGTCGATTATACAATATATTTATTGTCATTCATATTTTTTTCTACATTTCTCACAATGAACACGGTGCATGTTATTATTATCATTGCCCATAATTTCAATTATTAATATTATCATCATTCTACAAGTTTCTCCTAAACATATTTAGTAAATAAGAAATTGAATAAATAAATAGATAAACAATAAATTGATAAACAAACACACAAACAGACAAATAATTAGATAAGTAAGGAAATAGATTAATAAAAAAGTAGATGAATAAAAAATAAACAAGATAAAATAAAATAAAACAAGGGGAGATTCTGCGGCGCAAATAAACACGAGACATAAACGAATAACAAATAAACACGAGACATAAACAAATAACAAATAAACACGAGACACAAAACAAACATACGAACATTTGTTGACCGTGTGATCGAGGAGCCTCAGGCAGGGAAGTCTAGGTGAATCTCTGTCTGTCTGTCTGTCTGTCTTTCCCCTCGCTTAGCCTTTTTCACCATCTGTCTTTCTGTTTGACCGCCTGCCTTCCTTCCTCTCATTCGGTTCTCCTTTTTCTCTTGTCCGTCTGTCTTTTTCGAGATCTGTGCCCTGTTTTGTGGTTTATGTCTTTTGTAATGTCTTGTCTGTCTATTGTTTGGCCTTCAGGTATTTATATATTATATATATATATATTATTATATATATAAAATATTTTATATATATATATAAAATATATTTTATACCTTTCTATCTATCTATCTATCTATTTTATCTATATGTATATGATATACAAATACATATATATAAGTATATATATATACATATATATAATATAAATATAATATATATATTATATATATATATATTAAAATTATATATAATATATATATTATATATATTATATAATATATATATATAATATATATTTATATCATATAATATATATAACTATAAAAGGTGTTGTTTTTTTTTTTTTTTTTTTTTTTTTTAACAATCATTTATTGCTATATTTTTCTGAGTGGAAAATGCAAATGATGAAAAATCGGGGGAAATGCGATTCTATGTCATACAAACCCTGATTAATAACAGTAATATTTTTATCGTTGGGAATTCATTTAAACGTGCAGAATGATACCAAACATTGCATTGTCATTTAGATTTATTTTATAATAATGATTGCGTATTGATCTCACCTCTGATTGGAAAGGAAACTCCGGGCTATTTATCCTACCCTGATCATAGTGAAGGCAAAACAAGATGAAATTTATAATCATTACGAATTATAGAAAATAAAAAATAAAAAAAAATCTTTCAAAGAGAAACCTACCTACAGGTACATTTCTTTTTCCTTCCTCCTTTGTTATCTTCCTTTCTTTCACTTTCTGAAAAGATGCATATCATGAGGGGAAAATATCTCAGGTAAGTTTAACAAAATTGAACAGTAATTCATTAACGTATCGCTTGCATCCAGAGCCAAAACATCTGTTCCTCCGTAATGACCTTTTTGGAATCGTGAAATCTGCCTCCGTTTTCCATATGCTCTTTGAACATATTCGAGCATTTTGTATTTTGTGCTTTTATCTGTCACAGTCGTATGCACATACTTACATATACAGACACACATACACACAGACATAACACACGGACACACGCACAAATACACATGAATATATATATATATAAAAATATATATATATATATATATAATAATTAATATATTATATATAATATATATGTTGTTTGTGTGTGTGTGTATTGTGCGTGTTTGTGTGTTGTGCATTATATATTATATATATTATAATTTAATTTATATATATATATATATATAATATTATATATATAAAAATTTTTATATATATATATATATTATATATAATATATTTTATATATATATATTTAAAAAAAATGTTATTATTATATTATATATAAAATAATTAATATATATATATAATACACACACACAACACACACAACAAAACACACACACACCCTATATATATATAATATAATATAATATATATAAAATTAATATATATATTATATATATATAATATTTAATATTATATATTAATATTATTATATAATTATTATATATAATATATATATAATATATATTTAATGTTAAAAATACATTGTATAATATATATATAATATATATATATATATATATATTATATAAAAAACATATATATGTATATTTAATATATATTTTATATATTATATATAATATATATATATATATACATATAATATATATATTATAATTTTATATATATATAAAATATTATATATTATTAAAAATATTTTTGTTTGTGTGTGTTGTGTGTGTGTGTGTGTGTGTGTGGGGTGTGTATACATATTAAAAAACTAAATATATTCCATATGTATATAAATTTATATATTATATATATAATATATATATATATATAATATATATAATATATGTGGGGGTGTGTGTGTGTGTGTGTGTGTTTTGTTGTGTGTGTGTGTTTTGTGTGTGTGTGTGTGGTGTGTTTTAATGATGTATGTATGTTTGTGTATTGTTTTTTTTTTTTCCCATCAGATTAAGACAAAATCCGATTGATATTCGTTCGTTTTAAAACTCTAATCTGCTAAATTTACAATCTACTTATATTACCGAATTTGACAGATTCCAGAAAGACAAACTTTATCGAAGTTAAAACAATTTCACTGCGTGGGACTTTTTTCCAAATAAAATTAAAAAAAAATCTGATTGAGATTCGCCACCAATCTCCGTTCGTTGATATAAAACTACTAGAGAAATTTTTAAGGCTACTGACTTTTACATTGAAATCTTGTTGATCTATGACGTAATTGACGAAAAAATTAATGCCTGAGGGGGAAAAAAGAGAGAGTGCGATGGTACACAGTATTTCTCAGTCGGATTTCCTTTTTTGTGGGGACGACGGAGGTGTTTTAAAGGTCTTTGAATCATTTTTATATGGTTGTAAAGAAGGCCAATTTGGATAGGAGATGTGTTGTATTTTATGAATAGGTTACAGGGAAAAATACGGGCTAAACCCAATCTTTATTTTTTTGTACGGTTTCTCTTGTTAGTCGAAAAAACAATGGGTGATAAATTAAGCTTTCGAGTCAAATTTTTTTAAAGTTGCTATAGACAATACTGGATACAGTTACATAACTGTACGGTTATCACAAAAATACCGATTTAATAAAAAGGGATGAAAGAGGGTTAACCATAAAATTTTTGCAAGCGGGGTTCCTTATGGGGGGGAAAGGTAATGTTCGGGTATGTCTATGTTTTAAAAAGGGGTAGACGGGTCTGGTCCTATATATGGCTGTGTGAAGATAGGGGGCTGGGAAACCCTGTTAGGTATAGATATCATATGAATACTGACGTAAATTAATGATTGAATAAGGAGCTGAGAAATTCTGTACAATACGGGGTTTGTTGGGGACGGTCCTAGTGGGGTGTGGTTTTTACTGTTTTTGCTCTCCATTTTTTTGACTGCGTAAAAAGGGATAGCGGGTAAATTGGGTTTGTATATGATCAGATGTCAAAAAAAATAGATAAAAAAGCTTATTTCTAAAATGGGGTCCGTTTTGAACACGCGTATCTCTCCCATTGTTTTATATTTTTATTACATTATTTTATTAATTATTATTATTATTATTATTTATTACTTTTATTATTATTATTTATTTTTATTATTATTATTATTATTATTTTTATTTTTTGCATCATCATCATTTTATTATCTTATTATTATTATTGTCACTTCTGTTTTAACTTTTTTTTACGAATTTTCCCGGTTGGTACGCATATGCTGTTGTTACAAATTTAAATAAAATAAACTAACAGTATAGTACCCAGAGTTAATCTTTACTAGGATGTTCTTACTCTCAACGTTTTTTTTACCATCATCACAATTATTATAAATATCATTCTCAATCATAAGCGTTTTACTGTTTTACGCATTTTTTATCACCATTACAAAATCATCACCTTCGTAATTTTGATACAATAAGGACAACCCATAGTAGGTTATGATGTAATCTGTGTGATGAAAAATTATCCATATCGGAAATGAAAAGCCCAAAAAGAAATGAAAATAAAAGTAACTTTCGAACCCCTTTGCAATTCCCCAAACAATGATAAACAGGGTCATTATTCGTCTGAAGAGGAAAATCGGGAAAGGGTTTTCGAAACGTTACTTTGTATTTTCATTTCTTATTGTGGATGTTTTCATTTTCATCTTTGTGTACACGTTACTATATTTGTGTATGTGTTCGTATCTCCTAACCAGTGCAGCATCTTAGCAGTTTGATTTCTTTTGATTTCCTTTCTCTTCTGATTCATAAAACACAACACCCATCTACAGTACACACAGGGGCCACCATAACACAAACACCCACAAACAACCACACACAACACCACACACAACACCACCACCACCACACACACACACACACACACACACACAAACCTTTTACACTGTACATGCGTTTAAAGGGTATCTCAGCGTAGTGCCGACATTTAAATTCAAAAAAACATAATCATGAAAGTTAAAGTAATTAACAGATAAGATACAACACAAAAACCCAGCCATTACTGTTAGTTACACTCGCCATTAATTATTATATATATTTATAAAATAATTAATGGCGATGTAACAAAACAGTATGGTGGTTTATCTTTGTATCTTATCTTTTTAATTCCTTTCACTTTCATGTTTTTCGTTTTTGAATTCAAATGTGGGCATACGCTGAATCCTTTTAAACGCTTACAGTGTAAATGTGTTTGTTGGTTGGGGTGGGGGTTTTGTGTGGTGTGTTTTGTTTGTGTGTGGTGTGTTTCTGTGTTTGGTGTGTGTTTTTGTGTTTTTGGTGTGTTTTTTTGTATGCTGTCGTGTGTTTTAGGGGAGATGTTGGTGTTCGTTTTTTGAGTTTATCAGAAACGAGAAAAAAAAAAAACAACCAAGATGCTGACTTTTAAGTACGAAAAACCAAATTAGAAAACGTGTCCCCAAAATGAAAATGAAAACATCCACAATAAGAAATGAAAATACAAAGTAACGTTTCGAACCCTTCCCGATTTCCTCTTCAGACGAATAATGACCCTGTTGATCTTCTTGAAGGGGAACTTGCAAGGAGTTCGAACTTTACTTTTATTTTCATTTTTTATTGTGGCTCTTCATTTCCAGATATGGTATATTTTACATCCAGTTTACATCATCTACCTCTAGGGGGTTGCCCCTTATTAGACAATATCATTACAAAGGGTGATATTATTTTTAATGGTGATAATAATGACAAAATAACAGTAAAAACGCTTATGATTGAGAATGATATTGCTAAAAATTGTGATGATGGTAAAAAAACTTTGAGGTAAAACTCCCAGTAAGTTTTATCTGCTACTATTACGCTATATTGATTTATTTATAATTTGATAAAAACGCATATGCGATACAACCGGGAAATTCGTAACAAAAAAGTAAAAAAGAAGGGGCAATAATAAAATAAGATAATAATAATGAATGATCAAATAATAATAATAATAAAAATAATAATAATAAAAAAATAATAACAAATATAATAGTAATAAAAATAATAATAAAAAAATAAAAATAAAAATAATAGTAAAAATAATAATAAAGCAATAGGGAGAATACCGTGTTAAAAAGGACCCTATTTTGACAAAAAGCTTTTATATCTATTTTTATTGACTCTGCTCAATACAAACCAATTTACCCACTATCCTCTTTCTACGCAGTCAAAAAATATGGTAACAAAAAAAGTAAAAAAACACACCCACCTAGGCAACCGTCCCTAACAAACCCATACTCTGTATCAAAAATGTTCTCAGCTCCTTCATTCCCAAACATTCATTTACGTCATTTCATTGAACTCTATACCTAACGGTTACCCAGCTCCCTATCTTTCACACAGCCATATATGCGACTCACGACCCTCTACCCATTTATAAACACATAAAATACCTGTAAAAATGACCTTCCCCCCAAAGCGAACCCGTCTGCAAAATTTATGGTTAAACCCCCTCTCTCATCCCTTTTTTAATTCGGTTTCATGTGATAAAACCCTACAGTATATGTAACTGATCCACTATCTGTCTGTCCACAACTTTAAATATATTGACCGAAAACTTAATTTTCTCCCCTTGTTGTCGACTAGACAACGGCAAACCCTTTAAAAAAAATAAAAATTTGTTTAGCCTGTTTTTCCCCTTTAAACCATTCATAATAATACAACAATCTCCTATCCAACTCTGCCTTCTTTAAACCCCTATAAAACTGATTCAAAGACCTTTAAAAAACCCCTCCTGGTCTCCCACAAAATGGAAACCGATCGAGAAATACATTTTACCCCTCGCACTCTCTCCTTTTTCCCTCTCCATGCTTAATTTTTACGTCTTACGCCCTATGACTCAACAAATTTCAATGAAGGTCAGTAGCCTTAAACTTTTTCTCGTATTTTCATATCAACGAACGGAGATTTGGTGAGCGAATCTCAAAAGAAATTTTTTATTCTTATTTGATTGGGGAAAAAAAACCCACGCAGTGAAATTGTTTTAACTCAGATAAGATTCTGTCTTTCTGGAATCTGTCTTCTGGTAATATAAATAGTTTTAAACTCGCGATTTGAGTTAAGACGAACGAAAATCAATCGGGTTTTGTTTTTAATCGATGTGGAAAAAAACTAACCCTAACAAACATACTACATCATTCACCCCACACACACACACCCACACACACACACCACACACACACACACACACCCCACACACACACAACACACACAATATATTATATATATATATATATATTATATATATATATATATATATATATATAATTATAATATGTGAATAATTCATATGTTTATATATGTATCCCCCCACACACACACACACACCACACCCACACCACAAACAAAAAATTTTTATATTATATAGATATATTATATTTTATATATTATATATAATATATATAAATATTATATATATTATATATAAATATATATATATATATATATTATATAAAAATTATATTAAAATATATATATAATTATATATATATTATTATATATATTATAAAATATATATAATAATTATGTGTGTGTGTGTGTGTGTTGTGTGTGTGGTGTGTGTGTGTAATATATAATTTTATATATATATATATTAATATTAATATATATATTTATATATTATATTATTTATAATATAATTTATATATATTATATATTATATATATAATATATATATTAAAATATATATATTATATAATTAATATATATTATAAAATATATAAAATATGCAACCACACACACACACCACACATCCCCCACACAAACAAACATAATATAAATATATATATATAATATTATATTAAAATAATTAATTTTATATATATAATATATATATTTCATGTTATTGTGCGTGTGTCCTGTTTTTGTCTGTGTGTATTGTTTTCTGATATGTAAAATATGTGCATGACTGTGACGTAAAAAACCAAATACAAATGCTCGAATAGGTTCAAAAAGCATATGGGAAACGGAAGCGATTTCCCGATTCCAAAAGGTCTTACGGAGGAACGCAGATTTTTGGCTCTGGATGCAAGCGATCTTAATGAATTACTGTTCAATTTTGTTAAACCTACCTGAAATATTTTCCCCCCATGATATGCTCTTTTCAGAAATGAAAAAAGGAAATAACAAAGGGGGAAGGAAAAAGAAATGTCCTGTAGGGAGGTTTCTCTTTGAAAGATTTTTTTTTTTTTTTATTTTCTATAATTCTAATGATTATAATTTCATCTTGTTTTCCTTCACTAGATCAGGGTAGGATAAAACCGGGTTTCCTTTCCCAAAACAGAGGGGAGATCAATACCAAATTTTATAAAATAAATCTAAATGACAATGGCAAGTTTGGTATCATTCTGGGGAGTTTTGTTAAAGTTTTTTTTTAATGGGTTTTTTTTTAGAAAAAGTTTTTTTTTTTTTTTTTTTTTCCTCAGAAAAAAAGAAAAAATATGTAAAAAACACCACCGATTTTATATATTTAAGAATATATAAAATTTTTAAAATCTATAAAATATAAATAATTATTATTATATTATATCTATTTATTTATATATATATATATTTTTATAAAAAATAATTTTTATATATATTATAAATATAAAATATATAATATTTATATAATAAATATATATATATATATAATTCTAATAATATATATAATTTCATTATATATATTTTATTATATATATATAATATATATATATTTTTTTAATTATTAAATTTTATATTTTAATGTATTTTATTTATTTGTATATATAAACTTATATATATGATTGTATATCAAAAACATATAGATAGATAGATAGATAGATATAAAGGATTATATATATAATTATAATATTAAATATATATAATATATATATATAATATATATATAATAACATACCTGGACAGGCAAAACCCTAGCAAAAGACATACAAAAACTAAACAAAACAGACACAGACTCGTAAAAGACGACAGCGACAAAGAGAAGGGACTGAATGAAGGAAGGAAGGGGAGGCGGGCAACCAAAGACAGATTGGTGAAAAGCTAACCCAGGGGAAAAAACAGACGACAGACAGACGAATTCACCAGACTTCCCTGCCTGAGCTCCTCGATCACCGGGCAAAAAATTTTGTATGTTTTTTTGTGTCTCGTTTTTTTGTTATTTGTTTATGTCTCTTGTTTTTTTTTATTCTTTATGTCTCGTGTTTATTTTCGCCGCAGAATCTCCCCTTTTTTTTTTATTTTATCTTGTTTTTTTTTATTATCACTTTTTTATTAATCTATTTTTTTTACTTTCTAATTATTTTTCTGTTTGTGTGTTTGTTTATCAATTTTTGTTTATCTATTTTTTTATTCAATTTCTTATTTACAAATTTTTGGAGAAACTTGAAATGATGAAAAAATTAAAATTGAAATTATGCAATATAAAATAACATGCACCCTGTTCTTGTGAGAAAAGTAGAAAAAAATTGAAAGACAATAAATATTTGTATAATGAACCATTAAATACAGCTTCGTGAAGATAATAAAAATTTAAAAATAAAAATGATGCTGATGATTAATAATAAAGTATTTAAAAATTGAAGTAATAATAATAATAATACGATAATAATAATAATATAAAAATGATAATAAAAAATAATAAAATAATATAATAATAATTTAATAATAATAATAACAATATTTTATTATTATTATTATTTTATTATTTTATTTTATCATTACAAATAATAAAAATAATAATAATAAAAAATAAAAAAATAAAATAATAAAATTTATCATTATTTTATTTTTTTTTATTATTATTTTTTATTATTATTTTATTATTTATTGTTGTTGTTATCATAGTAAAGAAATAATGTAATAATGTAATCATTAAAAATGATACTGATAAGAAATAAAAATAAAAAACATAATAATAATATAATAATATAATAAAAATAATAATAATAATAATGATAATAATAATAATAATAAAATAATAATAAAAATAATAAAAATAGAAATGAAATAATAACAATAATATAATGATAATTTAAAAATGAGTATCAAATTATGTAGTAAGATAGGAAAAAAAAATTAAAATGCAAATAAAAGCTAAAAAGCAAAATAAAAATAATAATATAATAAAAATAAAATAAAAATAAAAATAACAAAACAATAATAAAAAAACATAAAAATAATAATAATAAAATAATAATAATGATAATGATGATTGAAAACAAAAATTATATAATGATAAAATAATAATACAATGGTAATAATGATTAAAAATAATGATGAGATATGATAATAATAATAATAAAAATAATAATAATAATAATAATAATAATAATAAATATAAATAATATATATATAAAATAAAAAAATAAATAATAATAATAATAATAAAAAAATAAATAAAATAATAATAAAATTTAATAATAATAATAAATAATGTTTTAAATAAAAAAAATAAAGAAAAATAAAAATGATAATGATGATAATGATGCACGGAACAATATAAAAAGATATAATATAAAAATGTTTATTAGTATATAATGCTAATGATAAAAATATGATAATCCTATCGATATGAAAGATAAGAAAAAAATTTTATAGTAACGATAATAATAATAACAATAATATAAAAACGGGAAAAATGAATACGTAAATATATAAAAAATTAAAAACAAATAAGAAAAAAAAGATAAAAAAAAAGATCCGTCACTTTAAAAGCTTAGGAGTAGCTTAAAAAATATCAAATAATCCATTTTTTTTTTTTTTTGATTATGGAAATGGGGTAACGCAAACCCTTAATTCGGGGCGGATGGGCAGGCAGGCGAGCGGTATTATGGAAAAGAGTGAAGAAATGACATTTCTAAAGGGGGGTTTTTCCATTTTTTTTTTTTCATTTGTTTATTTCGTTGGGGGTTTTTTTTTTGTTTTTTGCAGGAAAGCGAATAGAAAATCGTAAAATTATGATTTACCATTTAAAGGTATATAAAAACATACATGTTATTGAGAAGAAAAAAAATCCATCTGATCATATTATTGCATTTATATTGCTTTTTTGTTGTTGATAATATCTAAAAATTCTTTTTTAAATATATTTTTGGAAGAATAAAAAAAAAACTTTTTTGAATCAATGTTTGATTTACAAATCATCAACATATTATATAAATCACATAGCTTATATATCATAGATAAACAACAAACAAACAAACTAAAATTTTTCCCCTCTTTTTTATTCCCCACCAAAAAAGCTTTCCCATAAATAAAAAAATTTCTTAAACAAGCATCCACTCAACACAGGGCGCAGACTTTGCTGCAGGAATTGCTCCCGATTTGGTTCACAAAATTTCAGTTTTTAAGCAGAATGGAAAAGGGGTCGACTCTGTGTTTTTTTTTCTTTTTTCTTTTTTGCTTTTATTATTCTATTGTTATTGTTATTTTTATTTTATTATTATTGTTGTTGTGGGGGTTTTGTTGTTTTTTTTTGTTGTTGCTGCTGTTGTTGTTGTTGTTGTTGTTATTATTATTATTAATTTTTGATTTTAGGGAGCAATTGTTTTATGCGTTTTTTGGATTTAA
>NC_051397.1:34094460-34096960 GCF_015228065.2 Penaeus monodon | reverse complement strand
GAACTCTAATGACCCTGTAGATTTATTGCCCAGATCGCATGCATACCAAAATTATGACTCATAAATCCTCCCCATCGCTAATTCCAGGTTGTAAAATCCTTCCGCCCTTTTTGCTGATTCGTCACTTGTTTTCTAGTCCCAAGTCCATGAAAAAAATATGAAGAAATTAGGAAGAATCATAAAACTTCAATACACTAGAATCCATCAATATTGGGCGTTAATGCTGCCTTATTAATGCTTTATTTTTCTTATTATTCCATCATTGTTGTTGTTACTATGATTATCATCATTCATCACTCATCATCATTATCATTAACATTATTATTATCACTGTTGTAGTTGTTGTTGTTATTACTATTATCGTTATTGTTATTTTCTTTCTATTATCATTATTATTAATACTATTATTTATAATTATTATTATTATTTTTTTTAATTTTAAAATCATCATTATAATAACATCATTACCTTTATCATTATCATAAATCATCATCATCATCATTATTATTATTATTATTATTATTATTATTATTATTATTATTATTATTATTATTATTATCATTAAAATTATCATTATCATTATAATTAACATCATCATTACCTTTATCATTATCATAATTATTATTATTATCATTATTATTATCATTATCATCATCATCATTATCATCATCATCATCATCATTAAAATTATCATTATCATTATAATTAACATTATCATTACCTTTATCATTATCATCATTAACATTGTTATGAATAGTCTTTTAAACAAATCGACAAGATATAAAGAATTAAAACACGTAAAAGGATATTTTGTTGCAGGGGGAAACAGGACGCAGTGACAGCAACCGGGTCGCGGGTTAAGCCACCGTAGGGAATCTTCGACCAGCTAGCTGCAAGGGCATAGCTCCCCGATGCGACCAGGAAGCAAGTGGGGATTTCGGATATAGTTCGAGGAAAAACACATTCTTGCGATAAGTAAAAACAATACGGGTAAGATTGGTTAGTACTGTGATGGGAGTGAGGATGGTGGATGTGATGGTGATGACGATAATGGCAGTACTAAAGTTCGTATTACTGTTATTAATGTTGATGCTGTCTGCTACTCATGATGATTATTCTCATTACCATCTTAGTTATCATTATTACAGATACTACTACTGCTGCTATTGCAATTATTATAACTATCAATATTATCATTATTATCCTTATTAGCATTTTCATTATCTAAATAGAAAAAAATCAAGACAGCTATCGGCCTGATTCTTCGAAAATGAAAACAGAAACTGTCTTACTTCACCGACTCTCAATCTTCTTACCATGGAGGATACTTCTTTGAATTAAATCTTCTTCCACAGAACCGGGCACTTCGAGAGGTCTGTCTACTGAGTGAGCCTTTTCACCCTAACAAACTTATTTTCTGAGCTACATATATTAATTGTGAAACCTGTGCAACTGCGCGTGCAATGTAAGAAAAGTTGTAAAAGATTTTTTTTTAAGTAGAGAGAGGGAGAGAGAGAGAGAGTGAGAGAGGAGAGAGAGAGAGGAGAGAGAGAGAGAGAGAGAGAGAGAGAGAGAGAGGAGGAGAGAGAGAGAGAGAGAGAGAGAGAGAGAGAGAGAGAGAGAGAGAGAGAGAGAGAGAGAGAGAGAGAGAGAGAGAGAGAGAGAGAGAGAGAGAGAGAGAGAGAGAGAGAGGAGAGAAAGAGAGAGAGAGAGAGAGAGTTCATCTACAGTAGCCTTTGCATGAATAACATTTACTCAGGAAATTTCGAACCTTTGTGGATGCGATTAAGGGACCATATAGTAAATTAGGAATCAGTATCTTAGCTTACCAGAAAAGAAAATCACATTACATTACTGGCACTATTAAACCTGCCATCCATCTAGACCGCTCAGGACACTCGGACAGTTACCACGCTCCTTGTGTGCTCTTTTGTGGTCGTTGTGGTCTAAAAACTCATTCCCTGGTGTGAGTTCACCTCCAACGTTCTGGTTCATTGCATCTGTTCAGTGCCAGCATAGATAGATAAAATAGGACTAAATTGCTATTAAAGTTGGCATTGAAGAAATAGCGTGGAGTTCAGACCGGCTGTCCACACTGATCTGGATAACAACCAAACAGCCCACTCAGCCAACCAGGGGTTAACAACCTACCAGAACCACACAAGGCTCCACGCAAACCGCCCACAGCCAATATGAGTTGCCAAACTACCAATTAGGGTCGCAATGGCATAGATAAGGATTAAAGATAAAAAAAAAAAAAACTACTTCCTCAGGCAGGCGGGATAAAAAACGATTTTTTTTTTGGTCAAGCAAAGGTGACGGTATATAAAGCAGACGACACCAAAAATGTTTTTTTTATGCAGTCGCCAATGATGAGGCAGTTGAAAAAGCTAATGTCCACAAGTCGCCAAAACATTTTTCAAAAACAGCAGTTCGAGATCCAAGCCACTCCAGAATATAACGCCATGAAATCAGCAACTCTTCAGAACGATGAGCGACA
>NC_051397.1:34074460-34076960 GCF_015228065.2 Penaeus monodon | reverse complement strand
TTATTATTACCATAAATATTATTATAATTATCACTATCATCATTATAATCATTATTATTGCAATTATGATTATTACTGTAACCAAAATATTTATATGTACTATTATCGTTCTGATTTTTGTTATTATTTTTGTCATCACTGATCTCATCATTGTCACTGCTATTATTTCTAGTATCATCATTATTACTTTTATCATCATTACTTTTGTGATTTTCATAGCCATTGTAATCATTATAATAATTGTTATGATTATTGTCATTATTGATATAATGATTATTACTGTTGATATTAGCATTAACAGTAGTAGCTTCATTATTATCCCTCGACTTCATGCCATCATTATCATCAATATTATTATTATTATCACCACTATTATTATTATTACTGGTGTCAATTATAATTATTGTCAGCATTATTGCTATTACTATAGTCATTATTACTTATTAATTATCATAATCAGCACTATATTTCTCATCAATATAATAACAACCATTGTTATTATTGCTATTGCTATTATAATCATTATTGTTTTTATCATCATTAGACTTATTGTTATCATTGTCACCATTATCATCTTACTACTCCTTTATGCTGGCCACCCTTCACATAGGCCGCCTGACCTGACCTGACTTTCCATTGCTACCGTTCACCTGTCCTACGTGGCCTGTGTTTACCGCGTTGCTTCTCCTCTCTCCCTCTTAGATTCCTTCCTCTTCCTTCATTCTCCACACTCGGCAATGAAATCTAGGATAATTTCAAAACTTCTGTCTCGCTTTTCAAAAAGCTCGATTTTGTATTATATATTTCCCTATCATTATTACTGCCGTTGTCATTATTGTTATCAATTCTACTATCTTTTATGTTGCTTATCATTATTATCATCATCATTATTTTTTATTAGTAGTAGAAACATAATTTTTATTACCATTACCATTGCAATTATCTATCATCACTTATCTTCCTTGTAAAGATTAGACAATGCTAAAGTTTCTGCAGTTCCGCATTTTGAGTCGTATGTTCACATGGCATAAATGTAATAGAACTAATCAGGCAAGAACAAAAATATCCTTATCTTTAGTACTAAGTTAAGCACATACAGCATATGCATCGTTTTTATGCAGCTGTCTAAACAACTATATTATAAGTACAAAAAATAAAGGCTAAACAAATAATATAATATATTCAAACTCTCTGTATGATTCAGCTAGTTTTTTTCTCCTCTCTATCTCCCTGTTGCACACTAAGTTGGAAAAGGCAGAAAATAGAGATAAAATGTGTTAATATGTATGTATATTATTTTTTTTTTCTTCTTCTTCTTCTTCTTCTCCTTCTTTTACTCTCCCCGTTACCCACTTCGTAGGAAAAATATAGAGTTAAAATGTTTACATCGTTGCTGTTACAACGGGGAAAAGTAAGAAAATTTGAATTCACATGCCATGTCCTTCACGACCAATTATTGGTGCGTCGATCCATCCCCGATATTAAACTTTTGTTAATCTGTCATCGAGTAATGAAGATGTAATTAAGCTTTGTGTGTGCGTGAGTTCTTTCCATTCTGTTGTAAAAATAAACTTAAACAACACCAGCTGGCTTTCATGACTCGTTTTCTATCTTTACTTTTATATATATGTATCTTTTACTTGTTTTCTCCCTTATTCATTAATATTTTATATTTATTTAGATTTTTGTTTTCGTTTTTTTTATTCATTTTTTTAAACGTATGTAAGCATTATTCAAATATTTTTATAAGGCTATATTTTTTGTCATATCATCACACTAGGCAAAATCATCATTGATCGATGTTAGTGAAGAACGTTTCACTCTTTGTTATCTTGGGCACAATAAACTGCTATTCTTCAACAATTATTGCACTCATATAAAAGAAATATAATCTGCTTACACCTCATTCAAGTGAGAATGTTTAAGTGCATACACTCTACTAATTGATAAGTAATCATACAGTCTTTTAAGTGGTAAACAGGGTTTGTAAAATAGATAGATAGATAGATAGATAGATAGAAAGATAGATAGATAGATAGATGAATAGATAGATAGAAATAAAATATATATATGTATATATATGGATATATATATATACATATATACATATAAATACATTATATATATACTATAATATATATATATGTATATATTTTGATATATATATAAGAAACATGGACACACACACATACACACACACACACACACACACACACACACACACACACACACACACACACACACACACACACACACATATATATATATATATATATATATATATATATATATATATATATATATATATATATATAATACATACATATAAATATATTTTATAAATATAATACATATATATATAAATACATATATACATACATACATATATATATATATATATATATATATATATATATATATATATATATATATATATGTATGTATATATTATTCTCATTTTGTTATTAGCTTATCTTGATCACCGGGAAAATCAGGGAAA
>NC_051397.1:34064460-34066960 GCF_015228065.2 Penaeus monodon | reverse complement strand
GAGAAGAAGAAGAAGAAGACGAAGAAAAGAAAAAAAAATCGCTTGATTAATTCATGCGTCTCATTCCTCATCTCAGCAGCGTGTCTCGCAACACGGGGCTGAACTAATTAATACAGACAGACGATTTAATTCGAGGGAGATAGTTTAATTCAGTTATTGAAATTCCATTAGGGAACATTGTCTTCATAACAGGGTGATTATCTAGTTATTGCAGTAATTAAAGACTGATAAGAAGGGATCCTTTGCAAACTCATATTTAATCACTTGCGTCTGTATATTGCATATAAAGTAAAAGGAAAATACGGTTCTGAAAGAATATCCATTAAGGACCGATCGGTATATAAAATCAACTTATCCATTATAAATGTTAATTTCATGATGTAAGCGACTTGAAGAAGCGATACTGAAGTGTTTGAAATTACATATCAAATTATCTGTTTATCGTGACTAACCCGTTTATGGTCGTAAGTATTCGTACTTACTCGATGACAATGATAATTTGCATATTAGGGAAAGCGGTCCCTTCTTTCATTAATTTTCACGATTCAGTGTGTGGGTTGAGATGTGTGTGTATGTGTGTGTAATCATACATACATACATACATATGTATATGTATATGTATTTGTATATGTATATATATATATATATATATATTTTATATAAAATATATATATATATATAGATATATATATATATATATATATATATTAATATATATATATATATATATATATAAAATATATATATATATATATATATTATATATCATACATGAAAGATGGAATAATGCAATGCCGCATTGATATGGATAGATAACAACCCTCCCTGACCAGGACTCGAACCTAGGTCACTCCGGGTATGAAACCGGAGGCCACTGGCCTCCGGTTTCATACCCGGAGTGACCTAGGTTCGAGTCCTGATCAGGGAGGGTTGTTATTATATATATTATATAATATATATATATATATATATACTATATATAGATATATATATATATATATATATATATATATATATATATATGTATATATATAATATTTATATATACGTATATATATATATATATATATATATATATATATATATATATATATAATATATATATAATTATATAATATATATTAATCATATATATATAATATCTATATATATATTATTTAATATTTATATATATATATATATATATATATATATATTATATATTTTTATATATATATGTACATGTATATATATAATATATATATATATAATATAATATAATATTATAATATATATAGATATAATATATATAATATAATATATATATATATGTATATAATATATATATATATATATAATACATATATATATATATGTATACACACATACACAACACAACACACACACAACACACCAAAACCACACACACACACACACACACATATATATATTTTATATTATATATATGTATATATATATTATTATATATATATAATATATAATATATATATAATATGTACTATAAAATACATATTATATAAATATATATAATATATATATATATATATAAAATATATATATTTTATATATATATATATATAATATATAAACACACACACACACACACACCACAACACACACACACACACACACACACACACACACACACACACACACACACACCACACACACACATATATATATAATATATATATATATATATATAATATATATATATATATATATTATATATATATATATATATTTATACATTTCTTCTTTTAACGGTAGTTCATGTCTGAGCCGCCGTGGTCACAGCATGATACTTAGTTATATTTACAAAATATAATATATATATATATATATATATATATATATATATATATATATATATATATATATATATATATATATATACATACACATATACATACACATATATGTGTGTGTGATGTATGGATGTTTGTAGGTTCATAATGACGAGCCCGACTGAAACCCTAGCCTCGTGAAGCGAGCTGAAGCCTCCCGTGATTGTCCACTCCCCTGAACCATTCATTAGAGATCCTGGGCATGTAGGAATGATGGCGGGCATGACCCAGGATCCTACCCAGAATTTACTGAGCGAAATAATATCAATGGAGTCCTTGTGGCTCAGCCTATCATTTAAAATACGACGAGTGAAAGAAATAAAAGATACTGAAATAATAAAACTGCCTTAGGCACAAATGTAAAACAAGAACACACATACACTATAACTACGTTACTTTACTGAAATGCCAAGATAAGGAAAAAAAAAGGCTTAAAAAGGGACTGAAGGTTACAAACGAACCGAGAAGAGCCTAATCCTGGAGAAATAGGTGTAAAACACGTCTAAAAGCACTAGAAAACAACGAAAACATAAAAAGAAACATATAAATATAAAAGACAACGTCTAGCAAGAAAACAGACAGTAACGGCAACGTCTTTGTTATTCCAGTGATGTCACTCTCCTTAAAATCATCTTATTTTACAGATAAAAGAA
>NC_051397.1:34049460-34051960 GCF_015228065.2 Penaeus monodon | reverse complement strand
CCTCCTCAAGTCGCTTGCATGTTTTGGGTACACCCCAAGCGTTTGTGTGATTCGTGAAAATTTATATATCCTCAGGGAATTTTGCGAGCGCCCATCACAGATACGCAGAAGAGAGCAGGTTATTTATATTCCCTGGCTCGAGTCGCCTCAGTCATATATGGCATTTGGTATAGAATCCCCCCGTTAATGAGTTTTAATGAGGTCTGGCATGCTATAGCTAGACATGTACCTCGGCAGTTCAGATTTCTGACCCCGAGAAGATTTGCTTGGTAAATAGCTTGCGAATATTTTTTCCTGTCACCATTCATTCATGCGTACATTCTGTCGCATATCATTAAATGTTGAATTCAATGTGGTAGTTGAAATAATTTTAAATAGCTAGCATTGCTAATGTACTTCAGTTTTGTTATAGTGAACGTTAATATTCGTGTTTGTGATTCATTCTCTGTGTGAGGTCACTCTCGCCTTCCCTCTCATTCACGCTAGCTGTCACTCACACACACATACACACACCTTCACCTCACTCATACATACAGGACAAAAGACACTGACCCTTTTCATTAATAGGGTTGGTTGCTGTCTTAGTGCCGGCGTAAAGATTTATGGTGTAACTCTTTACCCCGCAATTTTGTCTGTCGTGTCGAGTGGCTCATACATGATGTACAAGTTACATCTATTTCTTCTCTGTGTGACGACTGTGGTTCAAGTAAATCTTCGCGGATTGCCGAGGTCGTTTCCCTTATCTACTCTCATATCTATCAGAGACGGTGGGTAGTTCAAGCCAGGTCTTTGCGGACCGCTACTGACGTCTTCCTCTTCTTTTCCTTCTTTATCTTTGTGAAAATAAAACACAAAATGAAAAAAAAAACGAAAATATTTTAAAAAACCAACATTAAAAACCGCAATTTTAAAAAAAATAACTGGCTAGTGGTAGTGAACCCCCCTTCTTCTCCGTTGCCTTTCTTTTTCTCTTACTCTGGCCCTTACGTGTATGATCTGGTTCCCCGACTATATATTGCAGTCAGACCGACACGGCACCAAAGGAGAACCTGCTACAGTTCCGGTCACCTTAGGATGCCGTGTGAAAGACGTCATCGAAGATCGCCATCGAAGATTTTCGTCAGAAAAGGTGTTAAGCCGTCCCAGTGTAGTGGACGGGCGTTGCCTGCCAGACTCCCGAACCAGCACCTTTGCCGCAGGTACCAGTCACCCCAGAATGCTGTGCATAAGCGACGCTTGGCGGACGCCTGCAGATCCGGTCAACTCCAGCAGCTCGTAGCACAGGTATCAGCCGCCCCGAGATGCCGCCCCTGCCCCGACGCCCGTAGATCCGGATGAAGATTACGAGGACATGTGGACGCGAGAAGGACCTGGACAAGATCTCTTAGGACGTGTGGACGAGGACGCCACCGAGTTTGGCCTGGGCCAGGACCACGAGGAGGTCTAGACGAATCTGAAGTCAAGGAGGACTTTCGAGGACGTGTGGACATCGAGGACTGACAGATTACACCAAGGACCAGGAGGATGAGGACGACAGGGACGAGCAGCCACAAGGATGCACCAGGACGACGCACGAGAACGAGACGACCAGCCAAGTTAGGTCACCCTTGAAGGCACCTCGAGGGCGAGGCGCGAGTAGGTGGCCGAGCAATATAGGATGTGGATAATTCTATTTCTGTTACAGGATGTGGATAATTCTATTTCGGTTATCAGTGGACCACGTGGCTGTTTTCCACGTGGATCCAGAAGTCCCAAATATAACCTTTCGCTCAGCGAGGGCGGAGGTCACATCTGATATCTCACCTCGTTTGACCGGGAGTTCGTCGCCAGCGACCAGCGCGGTAAGGTCAGCTCCGCCCTCTCCCTCCGGGCAGCTGGCTGTGACCCGCATACCGCCTTACCCTTACTAGGCATGTCTCGTGTGTTTTTATACTGCGTGTGCCAACTCTCAGAAATAAAGAGTGAATGCCGTTAACAAGTATAACTACCCTCTGTTCACCATTGTACTAAGGATGATAGCCTTTTACAGTGTGTGTGTGTGTGTGTGTGTGTGTGTGTGTGTGTGTGTGTGTGTGTGTGTGTGTGTGTGTGTGTGTGTGTGTGTGTGTGTGCGTGCGTGCGTGCGTGCGTGTATTGTATGCCCATGCGTACGTGTGTAAACAGGCATATACAAGAGGCAGAGAGCCAGTGCATCCCACTCCGTGAGCCAGTGCCGGGGAGACACATTCGCCTTTATTCCCCGCAACACTGGCTCTCAAGTCGTTGGTTAATAAGTCTCTTGAGGAACTTTCGATAAGTTTGCAAAGTTGTTTATATTCCTGGAGTCCAAAGATTCTATTCTCGCTGGGAATAGGGTTGTGAAATCCTTTTCCTCATGTTCAAATGTTCAAATATCCTCTTGCCTACAGCTCTTGAAAAAGTGTATTTCAAATTTGATTTCCTAGTGATATGAAGCAATTCTCAATTAGGTACGTTAATATCTGCAATTCATGCATTATTT
>NC_051397.1:34040790-34044993 GCF_015228065.2 Penaeus monodon | reverse complement strand
CCAAAGTGTATTCACAAACCAGCGGCCCAACCAGGTCCTCATCAGGTGATAAGGCCAAAGAGATCTCGTAAATTTTTTTTTCTTTTTTTTTTCACTATTTACTGTTATATTATTCGTCTGTTTTTTTTAATTGACTTTGTTCATACGTGAGTACCTCTTTATCCCAATCTAGACTATTGAATTTAACTTTAAATCAGATATATACTTTCGATAATCAAAAGGAAAATGCCTTTCTCAGTTGTTTTTTTTCTCCTTATTTCCGCCTGAGAAATGAATTGCAATTGCAGACATTAGGCAGGTGATATCCGTATGTATCGTATGCTTTAAGAACGTTCTCGTACACACAAGCTTCGCATCTTTCGCCTTTGCCAGGTGCGCCAACTTAACTCGTTCGCTTCATGGACGGATTAACTTGCCCATGTTTATGTTGAATAAACACATCGAGATCGCTAATTTTCGCCTCTCTGAAAACGCGGCTGGGGAAACATTTCGTCGTCTCGCGGAAGGAGCGCCGGGGAAAGCAGGCGTTCGCTCGCTCTCTCTGGGATTTCGCTTGCGGATTTGTACGTTCCCGGTGTTATAGCCGCGCATACCAGCAGTCGTACACTATAAATATGTGTGCATAAATGTGTGTGTGTGTGTGTGTGTGTGTGTGTGTATGAGTGTGTGTGTGTGCGTGTGTGTGTGGTGTGTGTGTGTGTGTGTGTGTGTGGTGTGTGTGTGGTGTGTTTGTGTGGGTGTGTGTGTGTGTGTGTGTGTGGGTGTGTGTATGTGTGGGTGGATTCATATGTGTGTATATATATATATATAATAGATATATATATATATATATATATATATATATATATATATATATAGAATATATAACATACATATATATATATATATAATATTATATATATATATATGATATATATATAGATATATATATATAGATATATATATATGTGTGTGTGTGTGTGTGTGTGTGTGTGTGTGTATGTATATATATAGAGATATATATATATATATATATATATATATATATAATAATATATAATATATATATGATTAATATAAAGTATATATATATATATTTATTATATATTATATAAAATTATATATATATATAATATTATACACACACATATATAATATATATATATATAAAATTTTATAATATATATATATATTAATATATTTTAAATATATATAAATAAAATTATATGTGTTTTGGTGTTTGTGTGTGGTATGTTTTGTATTATGTATGTATATAAATATATATATATATATTATATATTAATAATTATAATATATATATAAATATAATTTTTTTTATAATATTTTATATATACACCACAACACACACAACACACACACACACATTGTACACACACACACCACGTAACATGTATGTATCCCTTTTTAAAAAATATATTTTATTAAAATTTATTATAAATATATATATTATATAAAATTTAATATATATATAAAAATATAATATATATATATATAAATATTTTTATAATTAAAATTTATTTTATATATATATAATATATATATATATTAATATTATTAATATATATATATATAAATATATTAATATATAATAATAATTTAAATAATCAAATTAAAAGGCCGTTGGGGCGAGGTAACCGACCCGCTTTTTCCCGGGCAAGAACTTCATTGATTCCACCGCCCCGGGGGGCCGGCCCCCGGGACCTTCCAAACCCCGGAAATGGGAAGTTACCTAAAGGTAACCGGCACCCGTAAAGGAAGGGGACCACAAAACACCCGGCATCCCTGAAAAACTACTTAAACGTTACCCCCTCAGAAGAACCACAAAAAAAAATAAATATATATTTTTGAATTAAATAAAAATTCTAAAAAAAGATAATATTTATTTTAAATTTTTTTAAAAAAATTTTAATATATATATATATATATATGATGAATTATATATAATAAATATATATATAATATATTATATATATTATAAAAATATAGATATTTTTAAATATATGTAATAATATAAAATATATATATATATAAAATTATATATATATATTATAATATATATATATAATATTTAAAATATTATATATTAATATATAAAATTATTTTAAATAATACAATATATATTATTATATATATAATATTATTATATATTTAATAATAACATATATATACAATATTATATAATTTTTATATAATAAATTATATAAATTTAATTAATATATTTTTATATATATATATTTACAATACATATACATGTGTGTGTATAAAATTATTAAATATTTATAATTATTATAATATATATTATATATATATTTTATATTTTATTACAAATATAAAATATATATATATTATATAATATATATAATTTTTAATATATATACATTTTTATATATATATATAAAATTATATATATATATATATATTATATATTAATATAACATATATAATATATAAACACACGTAGTAGTATGTACGCACATCCACACACACACACAACACACACAACACATTTATTATAATAATATATATATTTATATATATAATATATAATATATAATATATATATATTTTATATATATAATAATATATTAAAATATATATATATATATATATATATATATATATTAATATATATAATATATATATATAAAATATATACACATATATAACAATTATATATACATGTTTTTATTACTTTATATTATAATATATATATATATATAATATATATAATATAAATATAATATTATATATATAATATATTAATATAAACACACGTATGAGTGTATATATATATATTAAATATATAAAATATAATATAAAATTTATCAATAATAATATATATAATAAAAATTTTTTTTATATATATTTATATAATATATAAAAATATATCATATATATATATATTATATTAAAATATATTATTTATATATAATATTTAAATAATATATAATTATAAAAAACACACGTATGTATGTCTGTATGCACAACATAAAAATTTATATATATATTATATATTTTATATAATATATATATAATATATATTATAATTATATATATATATAATAATAATATATATATAATATATAAAATTATGATATTTTTAATATATATATATATTATATTATATTATATATTATATATAATTTATTTTTAAAATATATATAATTATATATATTTTATATATATATATTTATTATATAAATATATAAATTTTATATATATATATATATATATATATATGTAGTAGATTGCATACATACATACGTGTGGTGTAAATTTGAATGTGTGTTATATTATATTGTATAATATAAATAATATATATAATATATATAATAAATAATAAAATATTATATATATATCATACATACAAATAATAAATATATACCCATATATATATATATATATTATTTTATTATATTATATATATATAAAATATATTATATATTTAAATATATTTTATTATGTATTATATACAAAAACATATAATATAGCACAATATATTTTGCATAAAAGCATATAATATTATATAATATATATATAATTTTATAATAATATATATATAAAATTATAAATTTTATAATTTTTATTTATTTTTTTATATATTACATGTATCTTCTTATATTTATCCCAAGTACACACAAACACTGTTTTTTGGTTTTTGAATTCCTAGCAACGAATCTTCCTTCTCCCATTGAGATTTCCAAAAATAACGTTAATCAACGAACGGGGAAAATCCATAACGTGAACGAATATTGAAATTCAACACTAACATTCATTTCGTCGACAAATTTCTGGCCGTATGACATGCTGGCATGAGAATCTAGGAAAAGGGGTTAAGGGGGAGGGGAAACAGTGATGATGCAAGGGAAAAGGGGGGAAATGTGATGGCTGGACGAGGGGGAAATTTGAGTCGATGGAGTTGCATGTAAAGGGGCAAGGGTTTTCCGTAATGATGGGGATGGGGGAAAGGAAAAAAGGGAAAAAAAGGGGGGGGTGAAAAAAACAGGTAAGAGAGTTGGGGAAAAGAGGGGGGGGAAAGGGCAAAGGGAAAGGAGAGGAAGGGGAGGAAAAATCCGATGGACACAAGTGGCATGATAAAACGATGCAGGCAGGGAAAGGGGGGCGCTGAAAGAAAATGAACGGGAGAGAAGCCTAGAACTTATTCACTTACAACCAGTTTATGTAAAAAAGAAATAACATTTT
>NC_051397.1:34023725-34026225 GCF_015228065.2 Penaeus monodon | reverse complement strand
CCCCCCCCCCCCCCAAACACCACACAAAAACCCCAAAAATTTTTTCAATTATATTAAATTTTATTATATATTTTTTTAATTTAATATTTTTATTTGTGTTTTTTTTTTTTTTTTTTTTTTTTTTTTTTTTTGGGGGGTTTTTTTATTTTTATTATATTAATTATATATTTATATTTATATAATTATATATATAAAAAATTTAATTTTTTTAATTTTAAAAAAGGTTGATGGGGTTTTGGGCCCCGGGGCCGGGGGGTTTGGGCAACTATTGATTCACCCGGCCGCGCTTTTTTCCCCTTGGGCGGGCCCAAAAAGGAAAAAAACCTAAAAAAAAACTCCCTAAAGGGAAGGGGACCCTACCACTACTCATCAAGACATCCAACATGAAAACAAATTAAATATCCTGCTGGACCACGGCGGCCCAAAAACAAAACCCTACCTTTTAAAAAAAAAATTGTATATGTATAATATTGTTGTATTTTAATATATATTTATAAAAAATTTATATAATATATATATAATTTTAATATATGTGTGGGGTGTGGGGTGTGTGTTGGGTGTGTGGTGTGTGTGTGTGTGTATGTTTGGGTGTGTGTGTGTGGTTTGTGTGGGGTGTGTCTCTCTTTCTCTCTTTTCTCTCCCTCTTCTTTTCTCTCCCCTTCTCTCTTCCTCTCTCTCTCTTCTCTCTCTCTCCCCTCATTTCTCTCTCCTTCTCTCCTCTCTCTCTCTCTCTCTCCCCTCTCCCCCTCTCTCTCTCTTTTCTCCCCTTTCTCTCCTTTTCTCTCTACACACCCCAAACACACACACACACACACACCACAAATAAAACAATCAAACTAAAAGCATTAAAAACTGTCGAGATTTTGATTTCCGTTTTTTTTTAATCATAGTGAACTCATTTTTATTGTGTAATTAAAGTCTTGCAGAAATATTACGTAACATGAAAATGTCACAGAAATACGCAATTTTTAAATTTTAAATTCCTTACTCTGTCATGAGGAAAAATAAATTTTACGAACAGTTGATTTTCTACGTTAAAAAACCGTTTCTTTCGAGTCCAACCGGGGTCCTATGGGGGATGGCCAAAGGATCTCGTAATTTTTTTTTTTTTTTCATATTTACTTTATATTATTCGTCTGTTTTTTTAATTGACTTTTTCATACGTGAGGCCTCTTTACCCATCTAGACATTAAATTTTAACTTTAAATCGATAATACTTTCGATAATCAAAAGGAAAATCCCTTTCTCATTTTTTTTTTTCTCCTTTTTCCCCCTGAAAAATGAATTGCAATTGCAGACATTAGGCAGGTGTTTCCCGGGATTTATCGATGCTTTAAGAACTTTCTCGTAAAAACCAACATTCGCCTTTCCCCTTTTGCCGGTGCGCCAACTTAACTTTTTTCGCTTCAGGGAGGGTTAACTTCCCATTTTTTATGTTGAATAAACACCGAGATCGCAAATTTTCGCCTCCCAAAAACGGGCGGGGGAAAAACTTTCGTCGTTTGCGGGAAGGAGCGCCGGGGAAAGCGGGCGTTCGCCGCTCTCTCGGGGATTTCGTTTTGCGGATTTGTACGTTCCGGATTTTAAAAGAGTGCATCCCACAGTCGTCCCAAAAAAAATAGTTGCATAAATGGTGTGTGTGTGGGGGTGTGTGTGTGTGTGTGTTGTGTGTTGTGTTTTTGTGTGTGTGGTGTATGTGTTTTGGGTGGGTGTGTGGTGTGGTGTCTGTGTGTGTGTGTGTTGGGTGTATTGTGTGTTGTGGTGTTTTACTTTGTGTGTGGTGTGTGTGTGTTGGTTTTATTTTATTATAATATAAAAATTTATAATTATATTATTATATTATATATATATTTATATTATACAGTAAGTATATTTTAATATATTTATAAATATAATATTATATATATAATTATATTATTTTTTTATTTTTTTTTTTTTTATTATATAAATATAAAAAATATTAAATAATATATTATTATTATTTATATATATATTTAAATATATTTTACTATATATTAAAAAAACCCGATGTATGTTGTATGCACATTCAACCCACCACACACACACACACCACACACACACCCCAACCACACACACACACCCCACACACACCACACACCCAAAAAATTTTTAAATATATATTATATATATATAAATTATTAAAATTTATTATTTTATTAAAATTTAAAACACTCGTTGTTTGGGGAAATGCACATACACACATAATATTATATATTTTAAATATATAAATATTATAAATATAATATATATATATATATATTATATATATTATATATATTATATATATATACATAAATAAATTATATTATATTATATATATATATTATATATTATATATATATATTATATATATATATATAAAAAACACGTATGTATGATGTAGCACATCATACACCCATATATATTTTTATTATATATTATATAATATATAAATATATATATATATATAATATTAATATATGTATGTGTGTATTATGTA
>NC_051397.1:34008725-34018725 GCF_015228065.2 Penaeus monodon | reverse complement strand
ATGCACTTACTCCGTTTTTTATGCAGTAACAAATTCTTGCAATAAAAATCGTCTGAATGTAAAAAATACAGTTTTAGTGTACCTTTAAAAATTTTTATGCGAATTCTAAGGGTGGGGTATGACATGTCCGGTCTGTTTTTTCAATTCAATGTATATGATTATACAGGGGAAAAGTCATTGACGTAATTCACTCATCAACTCATAAAAGACAACCAAAAAACACATTCTGCGCGGCAGAACGCAACGAACCCCAATAGGACGCCGAGCTCGCGTGCCGGGCTAGTTTATGCCCCCGCTACTTTTCGTAATTGGGCCCGCCAGTGAGGAAGCAGTTCCTCCCCCGATGACTGACCCTCGCGCCGTTCGTTGCAACTGTTATGGCGGTGGTGTCCCGGGGATTTGCTTCTTCGTAATGTATTGTAAAAATATTTTTTTGTTTCTCTCTCTCTCCTCTCTCCTCTCTCCCCTCTCCTCCTCCCCTCTCCTTCTCTCTAAAAGGATTTTCGAACTTTACCCGTATGTTTGTTTACCCTTACTGTACAATTTTAAAATGGGGTCAAGAAACAATCCTGTGTTGAAAAATACCTCCTTGTTCGTGAATTTTTAAAACTGTTCTAAAAAAATCCTAAAAAAAAAAAAATCCGAACACTCCTTTAACCTTTAAAACCTTTCCCCCCCTTGCCTTTTTCCTGACTCGACGAATATCATCCTAAATTATCTACCTTTTACTGCACCAGCGTGAATTTTAAAGAAAGGTAATAAACCCGTCGATATGAAAAACGGCGAAAAGAAACACATTTCCCGCCCTGTATCGCATCCATTTGCTTCGATAAAAAAAAATTTCCTAATTTAACGAAGCGAGTCTCTTAGAAAAGGGTATCCTTTTTGGTATTATTTAAAGGAAAGGAAGGCAAAAAGTGGGGAGGGCGTTTCAGTAAAAACTCTTTAGGGTAGAACGGACTTTGAAACTGGACGAATCTGCCTTAAAGCGTCTTTTGACAACAATTTATTATTATATATTATATATTATATATATATAATATATAATATAATATATATTATATATAATATATTTATAAAATAATATACATATATATGGTGTGTGTGGGTGTGTTTGTGTGGGTGTTTTGTGTGTGTTGGTTTGTTTTTATGTGTGGTGTTGTGTGTGGTGTTGTGTGTTTGTGTGTGTGTGTTGTTTTGTGTTGGTTTGGTTGGTGTGTATAGGATGTGGTAATTCATTTTTTTTTAAGGATTGGATAAATTTTTTCGGTTATCGTGGGCCACGGGGCTGTTTGCACGTGGACCCAAAAGTCCCAAATTAAAACCCTTTCGCTCAGCGAGGGGGGAGGCCATCTGAATTGACCTCGTTTGACCGGGAGTTCGTCGCCACAAACCAGCGCGGTAAGGTCACTCCGCCCTCTCCCTCCGGCAGCGGGTTGCGACCCCATACCGCCTTACCCTATAGATATGTCTCATGTGTTTTATACTGCGTGTGCCACTCTAAAAAATAAAAAATAACCGTTAAAAAGATAAACCCTCTGTTCACCATTGTTAGGGATGATAGTTTTTTTAAAATCTGGGGCAGGGTGGCTGTGTCCTTCCGTCTCGCAGCATGAACGAAAACCCTTTCAAAAGAAAATCCGCTCACCGCTCAAGACAGGGAAAGAAAAAAACACGAAAAGTCCCTTTTTGGGCCCCTTTTTATTTTTTTCCCCCTTTCCCCCATACTGTTTGCCGTTGTTTTTTTTTTTGGGGAAAAAAGGTCAAAAACGAAAGGCACTTTCTCCCCAAATTCCCTTCACCCAGATTGCATTTCCGTGTATAGAGTATTATTTTAAAAACATAAATATCTTTTCGTTTGTTAAAAATTAATTTTTTCCTCGTTTTGGAGATTTGTTGTTTCAACTGCCAAAAAAACGCATTCGTGTTTTATTTATCACGAATATAATCTCTTTTCCCCCCCAACGCCCCGACCTGACCGTCCCTTTTTTTGTTGCGGTCACTTTGGATTAAAAAAGGTTATTTTCCCCTTTGATGACCTCACTTTCTCTTTCCCGGGTTCGGGGGGCACGTGGGAAGGGTCTGATAAATGCGTGGTTCCCTGTATTTGGTTGTTTTTTTGTTGACGCCTTGGGAATTAACCTACCATTGTTACTTGTTTTGGTGACAAGTTCTATCGGCACTAGGCGAAGCTGTACGCAATTTCATAATTTGAATCATTGAATATAGCGTAGGATCTTCCCCATATCTAGTGACAGGATTGCCCAAATATTCCCTGGGGTTGCGTAAACCCCTAATAATCTGCCTCCGCGTTCAAAAGTAGGTACAATAAAAAAAATTTTTCGTTGGGCATTTTTTGGTCGTGTGACCCGGGGTTATGCCCGTTAAATTTAAATGTAGGTATTTTTTTAAAGCTAATCTTTTTCCCCTTTTAATCCCCTTTTAACCCCCTAAATCGCTTGCATTTTTTGGTAACCCAAGCGTTTTGTTTTTCGTAAATTTTATATCCTCAGGGGTTTTTGCGAGCGCCCATCCAGATCCGAAGAGACAGGTTATTTATATTCCCGGCTCGAGTCCCCTCTCTTTTGGGCTTTGGGTATAAATCCCCCCCGTTAATGATTTTAAAATGAGGTCGGGCACATGCTGGGCTGTCCCTGGGCATTCAGATTTTGCCCCCGAAAAAGTTTTCTTGTTAAACTTGCAAAATATTTTTTCCTGTCCCCATTCTTCAGCAACATTCTGTCGCATATCATTAAATGTTGAATTAAATGTGGTATTTGAAAAATTTTAAAACTAGCATTGCTAAGTATTTTCATTTTTGTTAAGTGAACTTTTAATATTGTGTTTGTGATTCTTCTCTGTGTGAGGTCACTCTCCCCTTTCCCTCTCATTCACGCTAGTGCACTCACCACACATACACAACCTTCACCCCCCATAAACGGAAAAAAGCCCTGACCCTTTTCTTTAAATAGGGTTTGGTTGCTTCTTAGTGCCCGAAAGTTTTATGGTGAAATCTCTTTCCCCCCGCAATTTGTCTGTCTGTCGGGCTCTACTGATGTAAAGTTACATCTATTTTTTCTCTGTTGACGACTGGGTTCAGTAAATTTCGCGGATTGCCGAGGTCGTTTTCCCCATTACTCTATTCACAAGACGGGGGGGTAGTTTTAAGCCAGGTCTTTTTCGGACCCTATACGTTTCCTCTTTTTTTCCTTCTTTATCTTGTGAAAAAAAAACCCAAAATGAAAAAAAAAGAAAAAATTTTAAAAAAACCCAAAATTAAAACCGAATTTTTTTTTTAAATACCCCTAGTGGTATGACACCCCCTTTTTCCGTTGCTTTCTTTTTTTTTACTCTGGCCCTTCTGTAATCTGGTTCCCCGACTAAAATTTCGTCGGGCCGCCGCACCAAAGGAGAACCCGCTCGTTCCGGTCCCCTTTGGAGCCCTTGAAAAAAAGGGCATCGAAGATCGCCTGAAGATTTTTGTCAGAAAAGGGTTTTAAACCGCCCAGGTATGGGCGGGTTTTTCCCGCCAGGGCCCCCAACCGCCCTTTCCGCGGTACCAGCGGCCCGAACTGGCATAGCGACGCCTGGCGGGGCCTGCAGATCCGGGCACTCCAGCAGCTGTAGCCAGGTATCACCGCCCCGAGATGCCCCCCCCTGCCCCGACGCCCGTAGATCTGGTAAGATTAAAGGACGTGGACGCGAGAAGGACCGGGGCGAGATCTGTGAGGCGTGTGGACGAGGACGCCCCGATTGGCCTGGCCGGGAAAAGGGGTCTAAACGAATTGAAATGAAGGGGACTTTCGAGGACGTGGGACTCGAGGATGACAATTACCCAAAGGACCAGGGGATGAGGGCGACAGGGCGACACCACAGGTGAAACCCGGACGACGCACGAGAACGGACGAAAAGCCAAGTTTTGGGCACCCTTGAAGGGCCTCGAGGCGAGGCGCAGTAGGTCCCGGGATATAGGTGTGGATAAATTTTTTTCTGTTACAGCATTGGGAAAATTTTATTTCAGTTATCAGTGGACCACGGCTGTTTTTCCCGGGATCCAGAAGTCCTAAAAATAACCTTTTTGCTCGCAGGGCGGAGGTCACATCTGATATCCCTTCGTTTGACCGGGAGTTCGTCGCCCGCGACCAGGGGGTAAAAGGGCAGTCCGCCCTCTCCCTCCGGGGAGCTGGCTGGACCCGCATACCCCTTACCCTACTAGGCATTTTCGGTGTTTTTTTATCGGGCCAAATCTAGAAAAAAGATGAAAACCGTTAAAAAGTAAACTACCCCGTTCCCATTGTACTAAGGATGATAGCCTTTTTTCAAGTGTGTGTGTGTGGTGTGGTTGTGTTGTGTGTGTGTGTGTGTGTGTGTGGTGTTGGGGGTTTTAGTGTGTGGTGTGTGTTTTGGTTGGGGCCGGTATTGTAGCCCATGATACGTGTGTAAAAAGGATTACAATTCTCAAAAAAAAGAGTGAAGCCGTTAACAAGTATAACTACCCCCTGTTCCCATTTTACTAAGGGTGAAACCTTTTAAGTGTGTGGTGTGTGTGTGTGTGTGTGTTTTTGTGTGTGTGTTTGTGTGTGTGTGTTGTGTGTGGTTTTTGCGCGTGCGTGCTGCGGGGTGATTGTATGCCCCTGCTACGGTGTAAACAGGCTATACAAGAGGCAGGGCCCGGATCCCAAAATAAAAAATATATATTTTTTATATATATTATATAAAATATATTATATAATTTTTATATAAATATATATTATATAATGCATATAATATATATATATTAATAAATATATATAATAAATTTTAAAATTTCTATATACTTATAAAATATATATATATAATTTTATAATATATATTTTTATATTTTAATATTAATATATGTGTGTGTGTGTGGTTTTTGTGTGTGTTTGGGGTGTGGTGTGTGTTGCGTTGGTGTGTTTTGTGTACATGCAAATTATATATAAAATATATAAATATATTATATATATTATATAATATAAATAAAGAATAAAAAAATGATAAATAGATAAAAATTATATATATTATTTTATATATATTATATATATATGTATATATAATAATAATTAAAATATATATATAATATTATATATTTTGTGTGTGGGGTTTTGGGGTGTGTGTGTGTGTGGTGTGTGGTGTTTTGCGGTGTTGTGTGTGTGTGTGTGTGTGTGTGTGTGTTTTTTTTTTTTTTTTTTTTTTTTTTTTTTTTTTTTTTTTTTTTTTTTTTGTTTATTTTATATTTTAATTGCCGTTATAACTAAACATGTCGTGTTTCTTATACTGTGTGCGCCAACTCTCAGAAATAAAGAGTCAAGCGGTGTTTGTCAAGCCGTTAACAAGGTATAACCTGACCCTCTGTCACCATTGTTACTAAGATGATAGACTTTACCAGAGAGAGAGAAAGAGAGAAATAGGCTAGAGAGAGAGAGGAAAGACGGAGAGAGAAGATGAGAGAGGGAGAGACGAGGAGAGAAAGAGACACGAGGAGAGAGAGAGAGAGAGAGAATGAGAAGGAGGGGGAGAAAGCGGGAGGATTGAGAATAATAGGATGGAGGCAGAGAGCGGGGGGGAGGACAATGGAAGTAGATAAATAGATAGATAACATTATACAAACAGATAAACAAATATTCACAGAGAGAGAGGAGAGAGATAAAAAGAAGGTTTTAGATAGAGAAATAGAAGGAAGACATAAGAAAACGACAGACAGACAGAAGATAGATATCAATGTTTACATTGAAAAAGAAGTCTTAATGAGGATTATTCTGGTTCACATTAGTCAAACTCAAAATGAAATATGTCACCTCATTCTGAATGAATATATTTTTCCCCTACCTCTGCGTAATTCCCGATAAAATTATTATTTAAAAAAAAAATTGGTATCGAACACTCATAAAGTCAAATGAAATTAGGTACAAAGTTCATTCAAAACTAATTTAATGATATTGATATTGCTCTTTGATTTCTCAGTCTATCAGGATGACATTTCGGCAATTTTATTATTTCGTTATCAAGAGTCATCTTTTCGCGTTGTTGTTATCCCCATCATTAGAAAATGATTAGAAAAGTATTAGAAATTACGTTATAAAATTACTGGAAAATTATTAGGAATGATTAGAAAATTATTGGAAATTATTAGGAAATGATAAAAAAGTTATTATTTGAAAATTTAGTATTAGAAAAATTTTAGAAAAAAGTTTGGAAAGTCTTTTTTGTACGTGACACAATTATTCGAAAATAATATTAGGAAACCAATAGAAAAATATTATTTGAAAGTAATTATAGAAAAATTATTATAAGAAAAATTTTGTTAAAAAAATATACTAGAAAATTAATAAAAATAATTATTAGAAAATGATAAGAAAAATTAATTATTAGGGAAAATTACTAGAAAAAAAGACAAAGGTACAAATGAGAATATTTATCAGAGCAGAGATGCTTCGATTAATTAATTTGATAATGATATGAAGATATGCCAAAGAAATGATGATGATGATGAAACTTAATGATGGTGATAATATAATAAAAAAAGATGATGATAAAGTAAGAATAATAGTAAAAAAGATAACATTTGTAGTTATAACAATGATGATGATGATGATGATGGAGATGATAATACGATTAATAGTGAAATTGGTGATGATGATGATGTAATAATAATAATATTCTAAACAATGATGGATGTGGTGATGGTGATGGTGATGATGATGATACTGTAATGATAATGATAAAAAGATAATGATAAATGATAATGATAATGATAATGATAAGATAATGATGATGATGATGAATGATTGATGATGAGAATGACTGATGATGAGAATGATTGATGATAATGATGATGATGATTGATGATGATGATGAGGAGGAGGAGGAGGAGGATGATAATAATAATAATAATAATAATAATAATAATAATAATGATAAAGACTATGATTGCTATCATTATTATCCTCATCATTAAACTTATTGGTTATTATTCATTATTATTATATTATACTATTATATTATTATCATCATTATTGTGTATTATTATTTGTATAATGATGGCAAATAGTATTATCCAATTAACAACATCATTACTTGTTCTGTCTTACGAACTGGTTTCATATAGAGGCTACCCACTCCTAAGAAACGTTCATTCATAAACATACACAATGGGGCTTCAATACCCCTGAAAATCCTGTTCTTTTGACTCAAACATCGTCTCCATCTGCTCCTCTTATACAATATATTTTCAATAGAGATAAACGTGTCCTCGTTCGTTGGATCCACGTGTGCGACAGCCAAAAGTCATTTTGCATAATTTGCTTTAGTGTGATAGTTAGAGTGGTTTGCGTTAAAAGTGTGTTGGGGTCTCATTCGCCTGCTCTCTTTCGTAGGTTCAGTCACTCTTTATTTTCTTGTACTTAGAGAGGAGAAGGAGGGAAGGAAGAAGAGTTGTATTATATAATTTTTTCACCACACACACACACACAACACACACACGCACCCACACACACACACAACACACACACACACATATATATTATATATATATGGTGTGTATATATATATTATACATATATATATATATGTATATATATATATAGTTATAGATTATATAATATGATTATACTAAATAAATAAATAAATATATATATATATATATATAATATATAATATATTATATATATATCTATATATATATATATATATTTATATATATATATATATATATGGACATAGAGAGAGTGAGAGACGGACCGACAGACAAAGAGAAAGAGAGAAGACTGGCTGGAGCTAAGAACTATCTTTCTTATAATTATCAATGTCTTCATTCTTCTTCTTCTTCTTCTTCTTCTTCTTCTTCTTCTTCTTCTTTTCTTCTTCTTCTTCTTCTTCTTCTTCTTCTTCTTCTTCTTCTTCTTCTTCTTCTTCTTCTTCTTATTATTATTATTATTATTATTATTATTATTATTATCATTATTATCATTATCATTATTTTTATTATTATTAGTTATATAATTACTACTATTACTGCTACTACAACATTATTACTCTTATTATTATCATTACTAATATCATTGCTTAGAGATGAGAGTCGAGGGAGGAGGGGAGTGGAATTCGGAGTGAGTGAGAGAGTGGAGAGAGAGAGATGAGAGAGAGGGAGAGGAGGAGAGAGAGAGAGGAGTGGAGAGAGAGCGGAGAGAGAGGAGAGGAGAGAGGAGAGAGGAGGAGGGGAGGACGGTGGAGGAGAGAGAGAGGATTGGGAGAGAAGAGAGGATGAGGAGACCGGAGAGAAGAGAGATGAGGAAGAGATGGAGAGAGCGAGTGAAAGAGAGATCGAGATCAGAGTGAAAGAGGAGAGGAGCAGCGAGTGAAAGAGACGAGGAGGGAGCGAGTGAAAGAGGGACAGAGGAGCAGGAAGAGAGAGAGATGGAGAGCGGCGATGTGAAAGAGAGAGAGAGGAAATGAAATCCCAGGCATCTCTCCTGACGAATCTTTAGAACAAGAATTCAAGGGATGTCGGAGATGGAAGAGGGGGGGGAGGGGGGGGTATTTATGGGGTCGGAAAGTGTGATGGGCGGGGAAGGGAGATGTGGGGGTTTGATGGGGGGGAGAGACGAGGTATCTCATCTGCGCGACTTTTATCTCTTCTACCGTCGCTCTTCCCCTTCCCTTCTTTTCCCTCTCTTCGTCTATTTCCTTCCTTCCCTATTCATAGCCTCAATTATATCCTCTTTTCTTCCTAGCTTTTTTCTTCTCTTCTCTTTCCCCTCTTCAATGGTCCTCCTTTCTCTTTGAACCACTTTGCTCTGCCTCGCGCGCTCCTTCACACTACTTCCTTCCCACCCCCTTACCCTCTAATCTCCCCCCTTTTGGTCCTCAAACTCCCCTCCTTTCCCTTCCTTCTCTCCCTTAGCTCTTACAGCTGATTTCTCCCTTCTCCCTCACCCCTCACCTCACCACTTCCCTTCCTCCCTTTCCTTTCCCCTGTGCCTTCCCTCTCTCCCTCCCTTCACTCTTTCTCCCTTCCACCCGCTTCCTCCCTCTCTGCCTTCCTCATTCTCCCTCCTCCCTTTCATTCCTCCCCTTCACTCCTTCCCTCCCCTCCCTCACCCACCTTTATTCTTTCCCTCTCTCTGCCTTCCTTCCTCTCCCTCCTCCCCTTCATTCCTTCCAGCCCTCTCTCCCTCCCTCTCTCCCTCCATCATCCCTCCTCCCTCATCCCTCCCTCTCTCATTACCATCACCATCCTCCCTCCCTCTTCCTTCCCTCCCTCTCTCTCTCAATCATCATCATCCCTCCCTCCTCTCTCTCTCTCTTCCATCAGCGTTTCTCCCTCCCTCTCTCCCCCTCCCTCTCTCTGTCCATCCCCTTCCTCTCTCCCTCTCTCCTTTACCTGCCTCTCTCTCTTCCATCATCATAATCCTCCCTCTCTCTCTCTCCCCTCCCTCTTTCTCTCTCTCCATTCATCATCCTACCTCCTCTCCTCTCTCAGGGAGCTTCCACGGATGCTGCCTTGTCTCATCGGGAGCGAGTAGATTGTGACGCACAGGAATTGCTGTTGTGGACTTCCCGTGAGAATGTTATCTTTTCATTTCGAGCAAGTAGATGTACTTACATACAAATGGAAGAAGACATTTGCAGTTCATGCGTATAGCAAGGACACGCATGCAACACACACACACACACACACACACCCACACACACACACACACACACACACACACACGCACACACACACACACATGTATATATAATATATAGATATATATATATATATATATATTATATTATATATATATATTATATATTTATATATAAATATACCACACACAACATATACCACACACATAACCATAGATACACACACACAAACACACACAACAACACACACACACACCACACACACACACACACACCCACACACACACACACACGCACATTATATATATATATATATATAGAATACATATAACATACTATATATATATAATATATA
>NC_051397.1:33991225-33998725 GCF_015228065.2 Penaeus monodon | reverse complement strand
TTATGCAAACTAACGAAAATTGCAAATGAGTTTTAATGCAACCACAAGACAATGCAATCACCAGGGAATCACAGAAGAGGTGAGTGTCTCTTTCTACTTTTCTAAAATGCACAATTTCCCATTTTAGTTTTAAGTGCTTTTAAAAAGGGTCTTTTTCCCTTCGGCTTTAAAACTTTTTTATTTTAGGGCATTTGGGTTTTTCTTATTATCAAATATCTTTTTTAAAATACAATATACATGTATCCCTAAATACATACATACATACATACATACATAATCCCTACATATATATATTATATTTTATAAAATTATATATTTATAGGGCTAATATATATATAATTATATTATTTATATAATATATATATAATATATATATATTATATAACTATAGCATATATATAAAAAATTTAAAATATTATATATATAATATATATATATAATATATATTTTATATATATATATATATTTTATTTATATATATCTAATATATAAAAAGATAGAAAAGATGATAGATAGATAGATATATAGATAGTATATAAACAAACAGACCCCACCACACAACCACACACACACAAAACACACACGAAAGGGTCGGTTCAAAATTCAAACATCACCAATGTTGAGTTAATTTTCCTACACAAAAAAAAAAAACATTCTCACTTAATATTGCCGCCACCACCGGGGTTTTTGGGGTTTGAAGGAAAACCCCTGAAACTCCAAAATTTTTTTTTAAAATTAAGACATGATGCTCGGGGTTTGAAAAGGGCCCCGTGGGTGGTTTAAATTTTTTCCTTCTAATTTAAAAAAGGGGAAATTTCTATTATTTGTTTTTTAAAACCAAAGCCACAGGCTAAAAAAAGATTTCTTCTTTTAAACTGGTGTCATAATGGGCTGTTTTCCTAACAATTTTATATTTTATATATTTTAAAATATTATAAATATATATATATATATATATTAAAATTTTATATATATATTATTTCGGGGGGTCCACAAAGTTCTTTACAATTTTTAAAAAGGGCTTTTTGGGGCACAAACAAAGGGAGGGATATTTCTGACTTGAAGCAAAGGGTTTGCAATTTCAATTGCCACCCCTGGGACCCAGCTTCAGCGCATGGCCCAAAAAATAAGTACCGACTTTATTTTCCTTCGGCAAATAATGGTGCCCATATAGGGGGCCTATTAAATAGTAAAAAAACTTTAATTAAAAAACTTTTTATAAAAAAACCAAATTTTTCAAACTGTAAAGAGGGCTTTGTGGGCACCCTGTTTTAATAAAATGTATTATATGTGTGTGTTTTTTTTGTGGTGTGTGGTGTGTGTGTGTTGTGTGTGTGTGTGTGTGTGTTGGTGTGTGTGTGTTTTGGAAAAAATAATGTTCCCAAATAAAAAATAATAAGACAAAAAAATAAAAGGGTTGGTGAAATAATTCCCGTTTTTAATCAGATAAAAATCCGATTCATTGGAAGTGTTTTGGCCCCCTTTTTCCGAGGGACCATGGGGCGGGTTTTGTATTCACAATTTATTGCTTGTTACTCGGGAAAAAATAATGGGTAATAAAAGGGGATAAAGTTAAAAAACTTGAATAGAATTTAAAAAATTACATGCAGATTAACAAACTAAAACAATCTCGTTTTATATTTCGCCCCACTAAGCACTATTTTATTTTTTTGAATGATGCTACGGAGCTGTCCCTAAGAGCCCTCGTTTTACCCCTATTTTCTACTCTTTTTTCTCTTTCATTCGGGGAAAATGAGTGAACAGGGCGGGGGATGATTAAATCTTACCTGTCTTTTTTTTCTCTCTGACGGGGAGACCCCCGGGTCCACCCCTTTTTTATTCCATATCAATCACAGTGTGAGGTGTTATATATATATATATATTATATATAAATATAATATATATACAAAAGTGTATTTTTTATGTATATTATAATTATTATATATATTTCTTTTTTACGGTAGATTAGTCTGAGCCCCCGTGGTCCAGCAGATTGGTTTTCATTTTGTGATGCTCTTGGAGTAATTTTATATTACATACATATTATTTTATTATATATAATATATATATATATTTTTAATATTAATATATTAATATTATATATTTATATATATTTAAAATATATAAGTGTATATATATGTATATATGAATAAATTCATATATACAGTATATAAGATGTATGTATATATAATATATATATAATATATTTATAATAATATATATATATATATATATATATATATATATATATTTTTTTTTTTTTTTTTTTTTTTTTTTTTTTTTTTTTTTTTTTTTTTTTCAACACCCATTTTCCACTGCAGGACATGGGCCTATCTCAATTCACTACTGAGGGGTTTAAAAGGGCAGTCCACCCTTGCCTGATTGGATGCCTTCCTAATAAAACCGGGGTTTTGTGCCACGGCGTGGTTTCCCCTACGACATTTTGCGTTTGACTTCTAAAGGCGTATGTTTTTTCTGGGAGGGCAATCGAGTAAATTTTCCTTGGGCCCAAGGGACAACGCGCCGGCCGGTGATTTAAACCCTAAAACCAGATTGGTCTTGACAATCTGATCCGATCTTAACCGCCGCCACCCGGCCTCTCTCTCTCCTCTTCTCTCTCTCTCTCTCTCTTCTCTCCTCCTAATAATATATTATAATATATATATATATATATATTATATATAATATATTACAACAACTATACATGCATTCATTATTTGTAATATATACCAATTCCCCATAAAATTTTTAAAAATTATATATATTTTATATATAATATATTTTATATATATATATATATTTATATTGTGTGTGTGTGGTGTGTGGTTTTTGGTTGTGTGTGTGTGTGTGTGGGTATAACAATAGATGATAGATAGACGATAGAAGAAAAAATTATATAATTATAATTATTAAAATTATATATATATATCTGTCAATCTGTCTCTCTATCTATCTATCACTTTTATCTGTTATTATTGTGTGTGGATGGTGTGTGTGTGTGTGGTTTTCGTATGTGTGCGCGTGTGGTGTGTTTTTTATTTTTGTAGTGTGAGGCCCCCGGGGCCTCCCTTCTCTGCCTTCCTAACCCTTTTTTCCTTTTCCCATTCCTTACCCCTTTCCTTTACTCCCCCTCTCTAGCTTTGTGTCTCTTACTTCCCTCCCCTATTCGTGTCTCTTACTCTCCCCCCCTAGTTCTGTGTTCTTTCCCCCTCTCCTAGCTTCTGGCTTTTACCCCCCTCTCCTAGTTTCTGTGTCTCTTACTCCCCTCTCCTAGTTTCTGTGTCTCTTACTCTCCCTCTCCTGTTTCTTGTCTCTTCTCTCCTCTCCTAGTTCTGTGTCTCTATTCCCCCTCTCCTAGCTTCTGTGCCCTTACTCTCCCCTCCTACTTCTGTGTTTTTTCCCTTTCCCTCTCTATTCTGTGTCTTTTACTCTCCCTCCCTAGTTCGTTCCTTACTCCCCTCTCCTTGTTTGTGTCTCTTCTTCCCCCTTCCAGCTTCTGGCTTTACTCCCCTTTCCCCAGCTTTGTGTCTCTTACTCTCCCTCTCCTAGTTTTCGTGTCTCTACTCTCCCTCTCCTAGCTTCTGTGTCTCTTACTCTCCTCTCCTAGCTTCGTGTCTCTTACTTCCCTCTCCTAGCTTCTGTGTCTCTTACTCTCCCTTCCTAGCTTCTTTGTCGTATTTCCCCCCTTCTTAAAACCCCTTCTTTCAGAATTGTTTTTTTTTTCCCCTTTGCTGCCTACCAGCATCTTTTTTTCTTCTTTTTTTTATTTTACTTTGGTTTTTTCCCTTTCCCCTTTCTTAATTCTTTTACTGTTGCGCTTTCCATTCTGTATTTTTCCCTTATGTCCAAGCTTTCCTCTCAACTCCCTACATTGTTTTCCATCCCTATCCAGTGATGTTTTTCTTTTTTTTCCTTTCCCTTTCCTTTCCACTCCTTTTCCTTGCCCTCCCTTGTCCTGTTCCTTTTCCCTGGGGTATTCCTTGTGAACCTACATCCTGCCCCAAAATCCTGGCCACGGAAAAGTATAGATCCTGGGGCAACGAATACGGATCGGCTTCACCCCCCATACTTTTGCCTTTTTTTAGTTCACTCTGGCCATTAAATTGAACTTGTTTTTAATTTTTATTATCTATTTTAAAAGAATTGTTTAATATCGGTTGAAATGTTAAGTCCCCTTTTAAAAATTTTATGGGAGTTTTTAGAAGTACTGTTTTCTTTTTAGGGGCCCGCTTTCTTTGTTTTAATTTTATTTTTTATTTGCTAAGCATTTTTAGTTTTTTGTTTCTAAATACATTTTTTTTAGTGCTATTTTAGTTTTTTTCGAAAAGCCTAGAACTCTGTTTGTTGTTTGTTTGTTTTTTATTTCGTGCGAAAATTTCAAATTTTTTGGTAAAATTTCCTTTTTTTTTGGCTTTTGAGCATGGTTTTATACCCCCCTTGTATTTAGTGATATTTTTTGTTTTTAATGATTTTTGAGGGCTGTTATGAGTTTTAAATTTTTTTTCAAGCTTCTGCCCTAATTATTTTTTTGTTTGTTTTATCCCTTTTAGTTTATTATTTGTATTTTTATAATTCAGTTTTATTTTTTCTACTTTTATAAAAGTTTATATTTTTCTAAACAAATTTATTCAAATATTTTTTTTTATTCGAAAATTTGTTTCTTTGTTCCCCCCGTGTATAAAAGGTGGAGTTGCCCCCCAAAAAACTGTGAAGCCAACGGTGTTTTGTGTGTCCCCCATGGATCTTACAGTGAGATGGGGTCGAAACCCGGGGAAAAGGTTGTATCTGCCCCATGTTTTCCTTTTGAAGCTGGGGGTTTGGGAGATAAGTAATGAAGGGGGATTTAAGGTATCACCCCTAACCCCTAGACGCCCACACTTTCCTTTCAGGGTTTTAAGGGAACCCAGAACTTTTGTTTTTTTTTTTTATGGGGGTTAAAAAGGGGCCCACCTGCCAGGGCCCCCATGCTCTCACTTAGATAAGCATTCAGAGAGGCCCCTCCCACAGATACCCCCTTTCAGTAGTTTTGAAATATACAGTATCCACAAATTTGATAGGTAAATACATGTTTTTCAAAAGAACCTTTTTTTATTTTTGCTTCATTCTGAAAATTCTTTGTTTCCAGGAAAAGGTCAGTTTACAGTCTTTATTTTGAATCAACAAAGGAGGCTTTGAAGCTGTTATTCGGTTTCCACGTTTTAAAACAAAAGAAAGAAAGAAAAGAAAGAAAAAAAGGGAAAAAGGGCGGGCTGGAAAAAGATTTTTGAATATAAAAAAACGAAATTCGATATTTGTATTTTAATAACAACAGAAAAGGGTTTTCTGGTGTCTATGGCGCATGCATCAATTACCCTTTTAGGGGCTATTTAAAGGTTCAAGTAAGTGCTTGTCAAAAATTTTATTTTGGTTTTGTTGGCACGAAAATTTGGGGGGAGGAATTCAAGAAGCGTTAGAAAAATTTTATGAAAAAACCCCCCGAACGCGGTTTTGGGGTTTTCAAAGGTGGTAGTTAATGTGGGGGGAGGGCCCGGAAGTTTCAAAGGGGTTTTTTTCCCCCACAAAGATTTTTTTTTTTTTTTTAAATTTAGCCCATTTCTTAACTTTTTCTTTCTCTATCTTATCTTTTCCCTTTGTTCTTGGGGTCAAAGTAATCTAATTACAGTTTCATAAGCAATTAAATGTCATCAAATTTTTATACTTTTTACAAAATAGAAAAAATATATTGAAGAAATTTTACATTTTTTATTTTCAAAGATTCTTTTCTTTATCTTTTCCCCCCCTCCTCATTAAGCATTATTTTTCACCCCTCCTTTCCCCTCTTCCTTTAACCCATCTCGTCTCCACATTTATCCCGTTATCACTATAATTATTAATTTTTATATTTGTTTTCCTTCTCAACATCATCATCATCTTTTCATTGTCGTTATCATCCCCAACCCCTCATTATAATCATTACCCTTATTATCATCCACATTTCATATTTTTCCTCTTCATTATCATGATTTTTATCACTTTGCCCTATCATTAAAACATATTATCTTTTTTTTCTTCTTTCCTCTTCACCAAAATCCCAACCTTTCATCATCTCAGTTCACCATATCATTTATCCTTTTTCATTTTTTGGTGTGTGTGTGTGTGTTGGTGTTGGGTGTTGTGTGTGGGGTTTGGTGTGTGTGTGTGTGTGTGTGTGTTTGTTGTGTGTATGGATGTTTTGTATATATGTTAAAATTATAATTTTATATTATATATATATATATTATAAAAATTTTTATATATATATCCTTTTCTTTTTTTTATTTATTATCATTGTTATTATCATTTGATAAAAATAATAAAAATAATAAATAAAAGATCATAATAATAAAAAAATAAAAATAATTAAAAATAATAAAAAGATAATAATAATGATAATACAAAAAAAATGATAAAAAACAATAAACAAAAAATACAAAAAATACAAAAAATACAAATATAATAATAATAATAATAATAATAAAAAGTAATATAATAATAAAAAATGATTATCATCATCATCACACCATCATCATCAATATTCTCCTCACATCATCTCGTCACATCACCATCCTCAAAACCTACAACCATATCCCTCTCTTTTTTGTTGTTTTGTGTTGTGTTGTTGTTGTTGTTTGTTGTTTTTTTGTTGTTGTTGTTGTTTTTTGTTGTTTTTGTGTTGTTGTTGTTGTTTTTGTTGTTTTTTTGTTTTTATTTCTACTATTTTTAGTAGTGTAGTATAAAAATCATTATATTATTTCCTTTTTTCTTCCCTTTTTTGTTTTTTTGCTTCTTTTGTTCCCATAATATTTTCCTTTTTTTTTTTCTACTAACAATTTTTTTGTTTGGTTTTTCCCCCTTTTTTCATTTTTTTTATTCTTTTTAGCTCATTTCTTTTCCCCCTTTTTTTTCCCTTAAAAATTTTTCCTTCATTCTATATTCGTGTTTTTGTTTTTTTTCCCTTTCCTCTTTTTCAACCTTTTCTTTTTTTTTTTTGTTAATTTTTATTATTATTATTATCATTATATTATTATATTATTACTATTTTACTATTATTATATATTATTACTTTTATTATTACTTTATTATTACTATTTTTATTCTATTATTTTATTACTATTATTATTATTATATTACTATATTATTTTATTATTATTATTATTATTATTATTATTATTTCATTATCATTATTATTGTTATTATCATTTACTTATATATTTTCTTTTATTGCGTTTAACTCTTCTTCTGTCTTAATTTTTTTCTTATCACTCTCTTAGTCACTTTCTTTCTTTTTTTAAAACTGTGGTTTCTTTCTTATCAATTATATTTTTTCTCTCTTTTTTTTTCCGTTTTTATCCTATGTTATGCTTCTTTTTTCATCCTCCTTTTTTCTTATCTTCTTTTCCTTTTCATCATCTTTTCCTTTTTGTGTTGTCTTGTTTCTTTTTGCTTCTACTTCTTTTTCCTTCGCTAATTAATATTAATATT
>NC_051397.1:33968725-33986225 GCF_015228065.2 Penaeus monodon | reverse complement strand
GATGACCAATGTATTTTTGAAATTTATCCAGAATATTTATTTTATTGAACTGAAACGAAAAATTGAAACTTGCCTGCATAAACCGTCTACAAACGTTTACCATTCATGATTCAATTATGAACTTTTATTACAATTCCCATTGCTTCACGTATTTGCGTTGGGGGGGTAAAATCGTACGAATTTTTATCCTAATTGTTTCAGATGGCTCACTGCTACCTGACAAAGGATCTACCAGCTATATATGTATGCCACCACACACCACACACACACAAAACACACACACCACACACACACAACACACACACCACACCACACACACACACACCCCCAAACCCCACACACAACACATATTTATATATTTTATATATAATATAAAATATAATATATATATATATCATATATAGGTATTTAAAATATTATAATATATATTATATATATATTAAAATATATATATAAACATTTAATACATATATTACATTATACACAATACATATATATGAAAATATCTCATACATCGTACAACTACATTATATATAATAATTTTAATATATTAATATTATATATATATATATAAAATATATATATACATAAATATATATGTATATATATATATTATATTATATTTTATATATATATAATATACTTTATATATAATATATATATTATATATATATATGTATGTATGTACGTATGTATGAGTATATATTCATATATATGTATGTGTGTATATATGTAATATATGTTTTATATATGTTTATATATATATATATATATATATATATATATATATATATATATATATATATATGTGTGTGTGTGTGTGTGTGTGTGTGTGTGTGTGTGGTGTGTGTGTGTGGGGGTGTTGTATGTGTGTGTGTGTGTGTGTGTGTGTGTGTGTGTGTGTGTGTGTGTGTGCATACATATATAGCTGGTAGACCCCTTTGTCAGGTAGCAGTGAGCCAGTCTGAAACAATTAGGATAAAAATTCGTCATCGATATTACCCTCCCAACGCAAATACAGTTGAAGCAATAGAATTGTAATAAAAATGTTCATAATTGAATCATGAATGGTGAAACGTTTGTATGATCGGATATCCCAGTGCAAGATTCATTCTGTTTCAGCTTCAATGACTTTAATATATTCTGTGATAAATTTCAAAATATACACTTGGTCATCCGTTGGTTTTCAGCTCAATCTAACCCACGTTGACTCTTTATTTTAAGCTTACCATTAATGTTATACGAACAAAATCTCATATCTTTTACATACGAAGGTTATATATAATTTTATGCATAAAAAAATTATGGTGCACAATTATTATGCAAAATATTCATCACTTTAACGAATTCACACTAATGGCTGTCAATTTGGCTGGTAGTACTAATGATAATAATAACGATGATAATAATGAAAATTTTGATAGAAATAATAACAATAAAAATGGAAATAACAATAACATTAACAAATATAAGGCAATAATAGCATTCATGATGTCAATATTAATAATAAAATAAAAGTAATAATGATAATGATGATGATAATAATAATAATAATGTGATAGAGATAACGATAAGAAATGATAATAATAATAATAATAAAAATCATAATGATGATGATGACGATGCTGATGATGATGACGATGCTGATGATGATGATAATGATGATGATGATGATGATGATGATAATGATAATGATAATGATAATGATAATAAATAATGATAATGATAATAATATAATAATAATAATAATATAAAAATAAATAATAATAAAAATAAAAATAGTAATAATAAAGATAACAATAATATAATAATGTAATAATGATGAAAATTTTAACTATGGTAAGACATGATGATAATAATAATAATAATAATAATAATAATAGTATTATTATTAGTAGTAGTAATGATAATAATAATGATGATGGTGATGATGATGATGAGGGATGATAATAATAATAATAACAATAATGAAAATAACAGTAACAATAAGGATAATAATTATCATCATCATATAAGGGATAAAAATATTAACAATGATAATAACATTAATAATACGAAAATTATTATTAATAATACTATTAATAATAATAATAATAAAGTTATAATAAAAATAATAAATTTTAATAAATAATGATAATAGTGAAAAAGGGTTTAAAGATAAAAAACTATGAGGATAATAACACTGCCAATAATGATAATTCTAATAATAAAAATGCTTACAATAACTGTAATAAAAGTAAAAGTTTTTGATAATAACAATAACAAAAGCAATAATGATAACAATGGTATAGATATAACACTGATGATAGTAACGATATAATCATAGTAATGATAATATTACAATAATAAAAGATAATAATAAAAAAATAATAAATAAATATAATACCAATAATAACAATAATAACAATGATTAATAATAGTAACAATAATAATAATAATAATAATAATAAATAATTATACTGAAAATAGTAATATCAAAACTGATAATAATAGTAACAGTAATAATAATAAAAATAAAAATAATGATAATAGAAATAATATTGACGATAATGATAAACAACTAATAACACTAATAACACTAATAACAATCAAAATACTAATAACAATATTAACAATATGATAATAACAATCATAAATCAACTGTTTTTTGTTAAAAGAAAATACTCGGAATGAAAGAAACAAACAAAAAGATTAAAGATAACAACGAATAATAGCAGAAAATAAAGAAGAAGAACAAGGAGAACATTAACAGAAGAAAAAACATAAAAAGCAACTTGAGAAAGAGGAAAAAGGATAAGATGCATTATGCAATAGCTCTTACGAAGGACGAAAAAGAAAGAGAAAGAGGGAAAAGAAGAAAAAAGAGAGAGAGGGGAGGAGAGAGGGGAGAGAGAGAGAGAGAGAGAGAGAGGGGAGAGAGAGAGAGAGAGAAAGAGAGAACGAGTAGAGAGACGGACGGGGGAGGGAGTGGAAGAGAGAGAGAGAAAGAGGGAGAAAGAGAAGGACATTTGCAGGTTGCAAGCTAATTGGCCAGACTTCCCTCGAGGCAAATGCATCGTGGGTCTTCTTGGGTGCCTCGCATTTTGTATGTCTGTGCCTGTGTCTCTGTCTGTCGCTCTCTTTCTCTCTCTCTCCCCTCTCTCTCTCTCTCTCTCTCTCTCTCTCTCTCTCTCTTCTCTCTCTCTCTTCTTTTATCAATTGGTCTACTATTTATAGATATTTAAATTTAATCCACCACGCGCGCACACACACCCCACACCACCACGCGGTTTTTTTGTATTGTTAATTATGAAAACGTCTACACAAAACACAACCACACACACAACACCACACAAAAACCACACACACTCACACGCAACACAACCACACCACACAACAGACAAAAAAATGCGAAGTGTACATACAAAATCTGGAAAGCAATGACAGAAATAACAGAAAGTTTCCATACCGCAACACGGTTTTTTAACCCTGTAATAAAAATGATGAACACAGATCCGTAAAAAACCGACTTCCCCGGATTAAGGTGAATGTTTTAAAAAAAATAGATCTGTTTCTTATGAGCTAAAATGAAAAAGGTTGCAGAGGGTTGCAAAACGAGCAACGGGCCCGTGTTTCCCTTTGTCGAAGTACAATAACGGGTTCTAAATGCAGACGTTTTGTCCCGCGGGTTCGGGTGAAAAACGAGCGGGAAAAGCAAATAAAAATAAAAGGTTTTATTTCTATGAAAAGAATGCAAACACCCACAGATTTTTGTGTTATAATATATATTATAATATTTATATTATATAATATATATATATATATATATTACATATATATTAAAATTATTTTATATATGTGTGTGGGTGTGTGTGGGTGTTTGTGGGGGTGTTTGTTTTGTGTGTGTTTTGGTGTGTGCGTGTGTGTGGTGGTGTGGGGGTGTGTGTGTGTGTGTGTTGTGTGTGTTGTGTGTGTGTGTGGGTGTGTGGGGTGTGTAGTGTCTGTGTGCCCGTGTCTGTGTGTGTGGTTTTTTGTGTATGTGGTTATTTTTGTACATCTGTGTATGTGTATGTTTCTACACATTCATGAAATAACCAACCCTTTTAGATAACCAGAAACCACCTTCCCCTCGATAAAGTGGGTGGATAAACTTTTACCCCCCCCAAAATTTAATGGGTTAAAAGGAATCGACCGGGGAAGGGAAAACCCAAACCACCAAGTTGACAAAACAGGCTAGTGATTGATAATAAATTTTGTATAATATTCTGCTGTAAATACTATTTTATTAAATACTACTGATTGCAGCTAAAAATGTTGTATAGTGAATATTGTTTTTTTTGATAGCTTAAGCAATATTGGAGAGAAAAAATTACACTAAACCAACTCATTGATTTAAGTTTGGACCCAAAATTTCATTATTATGGTAACTTTTTTATCGAAATAAAGGAGCGAAGTCAGAATAATAAAATGGGCTGAAAATAAAAAAAAAGTAAAGGCAGGGAAAATAACAAAAGTGAGAGAGGAAAAAAACGGGGACACAGAGGGAGAGGGGGAAAGGGGGAGAGAGAGAGAAGAGAGAGGAAGAACAGAAAAAGGGAAAAGGAGAGAGAGAGAGAGAAGGGATATCAGAAGACCGAGACTGGAGAGAAAAAAAAAAAGGGAATACCAAAGAGAAGAATAGGCCTCAGGAGGAAGAGGTTTCAATTCAACATTAAAACCCCAAACTTCTTTAAAATATTTCCAAATCCAACTCTGTTTTACTGTTGCTCAAAAGGGGTTAACATATGCAACAACGTCGCTTTGTGTTGTTTGTGTGTTGTGTGTGTGGTGTGGTGGTGTGTGTGTGTTCTGGGGTGTGTGGTGCGTGTTGTTGTGTGTGTGTGTGTGTGGATTGTGTTTCGGTGTAGATGTTTACAAAATACACACATTACAAAAAAACCACATATGTGTGTTTTGAGTTTGTCTTTATATATGTATGTATGTAGATACTTTTTTCTGCTCCGTTAAAAATAAAATAAAAAAAAAGAAAAAAAAAACGAAAAAAAGAAACAAAAAAATAAAAAAAAAAATAGAGAAAAAAAAACGGAATTGCATACGGGAAAGACGGCAATAGCCCAAATTTAACTCACCTGATAAAAGCAAGTTTTTCCGTTGCTATGAACCTGCAAAATCAAAGATCTTTTAAAAAAAAATGCTTAAAACTCGAAGGGGTTTCCCCTTAAAAAACCCCCATTACCCTTTTTTTCCCAAAAGTTAACAAGATTTAATAAATTTTTGAAGTAAATGAAAATCGAAAAAAGTTGCCCCTTGTTCTAAACCGACTCGTCTATTTCTTTTTTCGCCATTATTTGAAAACTTTCCGTTGACTTAATACCCTCGGATTTTTTACACACATACCCCTCCGACGGGTAGGTCCTATTTTACAAATTTGGGTAACATAAATCATTTTCAAGTTTTTAGACCGAGATCATATTAAAAAAAACATTATGCATCAACTGTATTATCCAACATAAAACATATTATTATACACACACAGTCACACCTAAATATAATATTATAATATATTATATATATATATATATTATTATATATTATTTATTATTATAATATTATGTGTGTGTTTTGTGTGTGTGTGTGTGGTGTGTGTGTATTTAATATATTCATATATATTTATGTGTGGGGGTGTGTGGTGTGTGTGTGTTCTGTATGTGTGTGTGGTGTGTGTGTGTGTGTTGGTGTGTTGTGGTGTGTGTGTGTGTGTGGGGGTGTGTGTGTTTTTCTGTGTGTTGTGGTTTTGCAGTGTGTGTGTGTTTGTATTTTGTGTTTGTATGTGTACCCCCCCCCTGTCTCCTCTCTGTCTCCCCTTCTCTCTCTGTCTCCCCTTCTCTCTCCTCTTCTCTCTTCTCTCCTTCTCTCCTCTCTATATAATTATATATATATATAATATATAAATATATATACATATATTATATAATATATATATATAAATTATATATATATATATAATTTTTTTTTTAAAAATTTTAAAATAATATATATATACATATTGTTTATATACATATATATACCATATATATTACTATAGTATATATATATATATTTAATATATATATAATATATATATAAAAATTTATATTAAATTTTATTTTACAATATTATACATTTTTAATATACATATAAAAAAATTTAAAATTTTAAAATATAATATATATATATATATAAATAATAAAAATTATATATTATTATATATATATAAATATTTACAAATTTTATTAATTACTATATATTAATTTTAAATAAAATTATTAAAATATATTATATGAATATATATACATTTTTAATATATACTATATATATAATTAAAAATTTATATATATTATATTAAATATATATAATTACATTCTCTTTTTTTTGGTTTTAAATGTCAAAAAATTTAAATTTAAAATTTGCAAAGGGAAAAAAGAAGAGAAGAAAAAAGAACAAGAAAACACAAAAAGAAAGAGATGAAAGGAAAAGAAATAAAAAAAAAGGAGGATAAAAAAGAAGATACTAGGATAAAAACGGAAAACAAAGAGAAAAAAAATTTAATTGTAAAAAAAAACCCACATTTTTAAAAAAAAGAAAGAAAGTGAAAAGAAGTGATAAGAAAAAAATTAAGAAGAAGAAAGTTAAACGAAATAAAAGAAAATATATAAGAAAATGAAATAAAAATAAAAATGATAATGATAATAATAATAATAATAATAAAAATAAAAAATAATAAAAATAAAAATAAAAATAATATTAATAGTAATAAAAATAGTTAAAAATAATAGAAAATAATAATAGTAATAATAATAGTAATAGTAAAATGTAATAATATAATAAATAATGATAAAATAAAAATAAAAAATTAACAAAAGAAATAAAAAAGGGTTTTAAAAAAGGGGAAAGGGAAAAAATACAAAAACACGAATATAGAATAAGGAAAAATTAAAAGACAAAATCGGAAAAAGAAAATGAGACTAAAAAAAGAAAAAGGAAAATGATAAAAGGGGAAAACCAAAAGAAAAAAATTTTTAATGAAAAAAAAAAAAGGAAAAAATTTTTTAGGAAAAAGAAAAGACAATAAAAAAAATAAAAGAAAAAGGGGAAAAAAATAAAAATGATTATTTTACTACAACTACTAAAAAAGTATAAAACAAAAACAAACAACAACAAAAACAACAAAAACACAACAAAAAAACAAAAACAAAACAACAAAACAACAACAACAAAACAACAAAACAACAAAAACAAAAACAACAATAATAAAGAAAGGTTTTATGTGGTTGTAGTGTTTAGGGTGGGGATGATGACGAGATGATGGAGGAGAATAGTGATGATGATGGTGTTATGATGTGATAATCATTATTTATTATTATTTTATCATTATTTTTATTATTATTATTTTTATTTTTTTTGTTTATTTTTATTATTTGTATTTTTTGTATAATTTTTTTTCATTTTTATTTGTATTTTCATTATTTTATCATTATTATTATTATTTTTATTATTAAATTATCATTGTTATTATTATGATCATTATTTTATTATTTTTATTTTTTATTATCATAAAAATAAAAATGATAATAAAAATAATAGAAGAAAAGAATGGGTATATATTATATTATAAATATATTTTATAAATATATATAACATTTTATATTATAACATATATACATAAAACATGCCACAACAACCACAAAACACCCACACACACACACACACACCCCACACACAACACACACCACAACACACCACACAACACACCAAAAATAAAAAAAGGGTAAGATATGGATAAATGATGATGATGTAAGGGGATGGTTGGTGAAGGGAAAGAAGAAAAAAAATATGATAATGATGATTTTAATGATGAGGGGGCAAAAGTGTAATAAAAAATGATAATGAAAGGGAAAATTGAAAATGATGATGATAAATAAGGGGAAGATTTAAGATGGGTGGGGTGATAACGACAAGTGAAGATGATGATGATGTTGAGAAAGGGGAAACTAATATAAAAATGTAATAAAATTTAAAAGTGATAACGAGGATATAAGATGGAGACGATGATGGTTTTAAAAGGGGAAAATGGGGGAAAGGGTGATAAAATGATGACTTAAAGAGGATGGGATAAAGATAAAGAAAAGAATCATATGCAATGAAAATATGAAATTCTTCAATATATTTTTTTCTATTTTTTGAAAAGGAAAATAAAAATTTAGTGCACTTATTTCTTTTGAAAAAGTAATTTGTATACTTTTATCCTTCAAGAACAATGGAAAAATAAAAAGAGAAAAGAAAGTTAAGAAATGGCTGAACTTAAAGAAAAAAAAAAAAAACTTTGTGTGGGAAAAATCCCTTTGAAAAATCCCGGGCCCTCCCCACTTTTAAATACCACTCCCTTTTCAACACCAGCAACCCCGGTTCTGATTTGTTCATAAAGTTTTTAACGCTTCTTTTAAAAATTTCCCTCGCCTCCCCAAATTTTTTCCAACTATACCATATAATTTTTGACAAAAGGGACTTACTTTGAACCTATTAATAGTCATCAAAGGGTAAGACTTGCATGCGCCATAGACACCCGAGAAGCCCTTTTTTTTGATTATTTAAATACTAAAAATCGATATCGTGTTATTTTTTATTCAAAAATCCTTATTTTACAGACCCCTCTTCTTCTTTTTTCTTTCTTTTTTTCTTTTTTTCTGTTTTTAAAAAAATGGAAAACCAAAAAAACGCTTAACCCCCCTTTGTTGATGTCAAAAAAAAAGACGTCAACTGACCTTTTCCTGGAAGACAAAAATATTTAGAAAGAAGGGAGAAATATAAAAAAGGGTTCATTCGCAAACTGTATTTCCTATCTATATGTGGATACATGTATACTTCATAACTACGTAAGGGTACTTGGGGGGGGGCCCTCATGATGCTTATCTAGTAGAGCAAAGGGGCCGGACAGGGGGGCCTGTTTACCCCATAAAAAATAAACAAAAGTTTTGGGTTTTCCCTTATAAGCCCGCAAGGGAAATGTGGGGTCTATGAGGTAGGTGGGATACCCTTAAAAAACCCCCCATGTCTTATCTATCCAAAACCCCCTTCAACAAAGGCAAATAGAGGGCAGATACAAAACCCTTTTTTCCGGTTCGACGCCATCTCACTGTAAGATCCGAGGACAAAAAACACTTCGGGCTTTACACTGTTTTTTTGGTGGGGAAAACCTCCACCTTTTTTACACGACGGGAAAAAAAGAAATTTCAAAGTTTCGAATAAAATAATTTTGCAATACAAATTTTTTTAGAAATGAATAAACATTTTAATAAATAGTAAAAAATAAACTGAAATTTTAAAAATCCAAAAAATAAAAAGAAAAAATAAAACTAAAAAAAAAAATTTAAAAGGAGAAGCATTGCCAAAAAAAATAAATTTATAAGCCCCTCTAAATTCATTAAAATAACAAAAAATTCACAAAAACAATGTGGGGGGATAAAATCAATGTCAAAAAACCAAAAAAAAAAGGGAATTACCAAAAATTTGTTTCGACAAAAGAATACAAACAAAAAAACAAGCAAACAGACTTCATGCTCTCAATAAAATATAAAAAGAGCAGCTAAAAAAAAATTATTATAGAAAAAACCAAAACAAAACTCTTAGCAAAAAAACAAAATTAAAATCAAAAAAAAAGCGGGACTTAGAAAAGATAACAGTAGCTTCTAAAAGTCCGATAAATGTATTTAAAAGGAGTTTCATTGCAACCCATATTAAGCATTAGTTTTAAATAGATAAAATTTTTTAAAACAGTCTCAATTTTAAAGGCCAAGTGAACTAAAAAAAAGGGGTAAAGTATGGGGGGTGACAGCCCTCCGTTTCGTATTTCCCCCAGGTCTTCTACTTTTCCCGGGCCGGATTTTTGGGGGAGGATGTGGTTTAGCAAGGAATGCCCGGGTAAAAGGCAGGGACAAGGGTAGGGGAAGGGAAAAAGGGGTGGAAAGGAAGGAATGAAAAAAAAGAAAAAATCACTGGGGTAGGCATGGAACTGATTGGATCTGAGAGGAAAGCTTTGGGGCATAAAGGGAAAGATACAGAATAGGAAAGCAAACAGACATAAGAATAAGAATAGGGAAGAAGAACACCTAAAATAAATAAAAAAGGGGAAAAAAAAAAAAAAAGATGCTAGGCTAGCTGCAAGGAGAAAAAAAACACAAATTCTGAAAAAAGGTTTAAAAGAGGGGGAGAACAAACCCGAACTAGGGGAGGGAGAGTAAAAGACACGAATAGGAGAGGGGGAGTAGAGACCAGAAGCTGGGGAGGAGGTAAGGACACAGAAACTAGAAGGGGGAGTAAGAGACACAGAAGCTAGCTGGAGAGGGAGAGTAGGAAACCCGAATAGGAGAGGGAGAGAAAAGACACAGAACTAGGGGAGGGGGAAAAAGAGACACAGAACTAGGGAGGGAGAGTAAAAACACAGAAGCTAGGAGAGGGGGAGTAAGAGACACAGAAACTAGGGGGGGAAGTAAAAGACCCCAGAAGCAAGGGGGGGAGGGAAAAGGGAAAAGAACTAGGGGAAAGGGGGAGTAAGAGACCAGAAGCTAGGAGGGGAGAGTAAAAGACAAGAAGTAGGAGAGGGGAGTAAGAGCACGAAGCTGGAAGGGGGAGTAAAGAACACAGAAACGGAGAGGGAGAGTAAAAAGCCAGAAGCAGGAAGGGAGGTAAAAGACACAGAAGAGGAGAGGGAGAGTAAAGACACAGAAGTAGGGGAGGGGAAAATAAGAGGAAAGGGGGGTAAGGAAAAGGGAAAAGGAAAAAAAGGGTTGGGAAGGGAGAGAAAGGGAGGCCCGGAGGCCTCACACTACAAAAAAACACACACCACCACCGACACATCGAACCACACAACACACACACACACTCACCACACATATATATATACAGATAGATAGATAGATAGAAGATAGACAGACAGTTGACAGATATTTTATATATATATATATTATATATATATATATATATATATATATTCTTCTATCTGTCTATCTATCTATCTATATGTTCTATACACAACCCCCACACACACACACACACCCCCACACCCCACACACACACACACACATATATATATATATATATATATATTATATATATTAATATTATATATATAATATATATATAATTATATTATGTGGAGATGTGTATATATCTACAATATATGAATGCATGTATATGTATGTATGTATATATATTATCTATATATAATATATATATATATATATATATATATATATATATAGAGAAGAGAGAGAAGAGAGAGAGAGGAGAGAGAGAGAGAAAAGAGGGGCCCGTGGTGGCCGAGCGGTTAGAGCATCGGACTCAAGATTGTCAAGACGGCAATCTGAGTTCGAGGGTTCAAATCACCGGCCGGCGCGTTGTTCCCTTGGCCAAGGAAACTTCACCTCGATTGCCCTCCTAGAAAACGACATATCGCCTTGAAAAAGTCCAACGCAAGTGTCGTAGGGGAAGCCACCGCCGTGGCACAAACCGCGGTTGATTAGGAAGGGCTCCAATCAGGCAAGGGTGGCACTGCCATATATAACCTCTCAGTAGTGAATTGGGGATAGGCCTATGTTCCTGCAGTGGAATGAATGGCTGTTGAAAAAAAAAAAAAAAAAAAAAAAAAAAAAAAAAAAAAAAAAAAAAATATATAAAATATATATATATATTATATATATATATATATATATATATATATATATATATATATATACTCTGTATATACATGTATATATATGTATATTTTTTTCATATATACATATATATACACTTATATATTATATATTTTATATATATATATATATATATATATATATTATATTATTATATATATATATATATATATATATATATATATATTCACTCCAAGAAACATCACAAAATGAAAACTACAATCATGCTGTGACCACGGCGGCTCAGACCTGAACCTACCGATAAAAGAATATATATATATATATATATATATATATATACATATATATACACTTATTATATATATATATTATATATATAATATATATTAAAATATATATATACACACTACATCACTGTAAAATTGATATGGAATAAAAAATGGGGTGGACCGGCGTGCTCTCCCCGATCAGAGAGAAAAAACGACAGGTAACGATTAATCACTCCCGGGGGGGGGGCCATGTTCACTCTTCCCCCAAAAATGAAAAGAAAAAGAGTAGAAATAGGCTAATGTGAGACTCGTCGTAGGGGACACTCCGTAGCTCATTCAAAAGATAAAAATATTGTTTGCATTATGGGGGCGAAATATAAGAGACAAGATTGTTTATTTTGGTTATCTGCATGAAATTTTTAATTCTATTAAATTTGTAGTTTTTATCTCCTTTATTACCCACTTCTTTTTCCCGAGTAAAAAGCAATCATTGTGAATAAAAAATGCCCCCCCTATGGGCCCTCTGCAAAGGCAAACACTTACAAGATCGGCTCTTATCTATAAAAAAGTAATTACTCACCAATCTATGTTATTTTGTCTTATTATTTCTTTACTTAAATTATTTTCCCCACCCACACACCACCACACACCGACACACACACACACACACACACACCACCACACCCAACACACACACCCATATATATCCTATATTAAATTTCAGGGTGTCCCAAATCTCTTTACAGATTGTAAAATTTTGGTTTTTTTTAATAAGTATTTATTAAAGTTTTTTTTTTCTATTTAAAAGGCCCCTATATGGGCACCATTAGTTCACGAAGGCTAAGTCGTACTCATTTTTTGCCATGTTCGCTGTAGCATTCCATCAGTGTGGGAATTGCTTGCGAACCTTTTTCAAAGTCACAATATCCCGTACCTTTTTTTGTGTCCACAAAGTCCTTACAAAATTTAAAGAACTTGGGACACCCCCTATATATATTTTAATATATATTATAATATTATTATATATATATTTTATATATATTATATATATTTTTTTGGAAAACAACTTATCACCAATTTAAAAGAAATCTTTAATTTAGCCTGTGGGTTTGTTAAAAACCCAAAATAATAAAATTTCCCTTGAATATTAGAAAAGGAAAAAAAAAGCCCCTCACGGCCTTTGCAACCGCGGCATCAGTCTTTAAATTTAAAAAAAATTGGGGGTCCCCTTTTAGGGGTTTCCTTTAAACCCAAAACCCCGGATGGTGGCGGCAATATTGAAATGAAATGTATTTTTTTTCTGTTATGGAAAAATTGAACTCCATTTGATGTTTGAAATTTTGAACCGACATTTCGTGTGTTGTTGGGGTGTGTTGTGGGTGTGTGTGTCGTTTTTGTTTATCTATCTATATACTACTATCTTCTATCTATCTTCTATATATATTTAATATATATATAATTATTATATATATATATAACATATATATATATATAAAAATATATATATTTTATTATGCATATATGTATATTTATTATATATATTATTTATATATTATATTTTATTATATATAATATATATATCATTAATATTATTATATATATAATATATATATATTTTATGTATTATGTATTTATTTTGTTTAGTATGCATTATACATGAAAATTGTTAAAAATAATATTTGAAAATAAAACCCAAAGTGCAAAAAAAAAATGTTCAAAGCAAAGAAATGACCCTTTTTTAAAAACACTTAAGCTAAGTGATTGTGCATTTTAAAAAGTGAAAAGACCCTCACCTCTTCTGTGTTTTCCCTGGGGTTTCTTTTCTTGTGGTTTTTCATTAAAACCCTTTGCAATTTCGTTAGTTTTCATAAAAAAGGCTTGCAATTTCACGTGAATATTTACACATACCCCCTCAGATCTGCATACGGTAAAATTTTAAAATTATCTTTTAAATTTACATGAAAAAGTTTTTGCTATGCAAGGGGTATTAGCTTTGTAGCCCTTTTTAATGGCCATTTTAGATATTTGTGAAGAATGGAAAAGAATTTATTACAGGGTTTTTAAAAAAAATATGAAGTTATAGGGACCCGTGGCAAACCCCTTTGTGTGTGTGTTGAATTTGTGTATTATTGGGGATAGAAGTGTGTATGTGTGCGTATTGTATATACGTTTGTGTAATATTATATTTACATACATATATATATATATTATAATATTATTATATATATATATAATATATATAAATACTTTACATGGGATTTGTGTGTGTGGTTTTTGGGGTGTGTGTGTGTGTGTGTGTGTTGGGGTACACACCACCATCACCACCACACACACACATACACACACACACACACATATATATATATATATATATTATATATATATATATATATATATAATATTAATATATATATATTATATTTTATATATAAATATATATAATAAATTAATATAAAATTTTATTATATAATATATTAATATATATATATATATATTATATACATATACATATTAAAATATATATGCCTAAACAAAATTTTTTTATATTTATATTATATATATATATATATATATATATATATATGTGTGTGTGTGGGGGTGTTGTGGTGTGGGGGTGTACATTATATAATTAAAATTTTAAAATTTTTATATATATATATATATATTATTAAATATATTATAGTGCGGGGTGTGGTGTTTGTTGTGTGTGTGTTTTGTGGGGTGTGTGTGTGGTGTGTGTGTGTGTGTGTGTGTGTGTGTGTGTGTTAGTGTATATATATATTATATATAAATATTATAATTTATATTTATATATATTAATATAATAATATATATTAATATTGTGTTATATACATATATATTATTATATTATATAATATATTTATATTAAAATATATATAACCCTTAAATATAATTATATATAATTATATATATATTAAAATTTTATTATATATATATACCTTAAAAGGAAAATTATTTCATATATGGATATAATAAATATGTGCATATTATATTATACATATATATCATATAATGCAAATTTTATATATTTATATATATTTTATTATATATATAAAGTATATACTATATATATTAAATTTTTATAAAATATATTATATATATAATATATTATTAAATTTTATAATATTTTTTACTACTAGTGTGTGTGTGTGTGTACTTGTACTGTTGGAAATATGTATATATGTCTTAAAGTTTGTGTATGCAGTATATATGTACGTACGTACGTATTATTACTAGAAAGTATGTACGCATGCATTATTATTATATATATATATATATATATATATATATATATATATTATTTATATACACATATACAATTAATTATTATATTATATATTTATTTTATATATTATATATATATAATTATTTTTTATGTGCTTATATATATATTTATATATAAAATTATATATTATAATAATATTATAATATATATTTATTAAAACGCTTTTTAATTTTTGTCACTTTTTTTAGGGCTAGCAAAATTTTGGAAAAATTGAAACTGAAGGGGGTGACTGAGATTTTTTATTCATAAAATAATGGTAATATAATGATGATGATGATGAGATCTATTTCAATAGTAAAGTAAATATTGTAAATTTTTTCATACTATTTTTATCATTATTTTCATTATCTTATTTTTTCATTTTTATTTTCATTTTATAATTTTGCATATTTGATTATGTATTGACCCTTAATAAAATTATGATGATGATAAAAATACATAATAAACATGAGAAAATTTTTAATAATAAAAATAAAAAAATAATAAATAAAGATAATAAAAATATAAAAAAATAATGTAATAAAACAAAAAATTAAAGATAAAATAAAAGCATAGTAATAATGATAAAAGTAAAAATAATAATGATAATAAAATAAAGAAATGTAATAATAATACTAAAATAGTAAAAGATAATAAATTTTAATTTTTATTTTCTTTTTTATTATAATTATTATTTTATAGCAATGATAATATGATAATCAAATCATGAACTACAATAATATAACCAAAAATAACAAAATAATAATAAAAATAATAATAATAAAAATAATAATAATAATGAAAAAGTCAAAGCTAATAATAATACAATGTAATAAAAATAATAATAAAAATAAAAGAAGAAGAAAAAGAAAAAAAGAAGAAAAAGAAGAAGAAGAAAATAGGAAAGATAATGAAATAAGAATAGGAATAAAATAATAATAATAAAAATAATAATAACAAAAATAACAATAAACAAATGATGATAATAATGATAATAACAACAACAAAAAAGATAAAAACATAACAAAAATTAATATCAATTACAAAAACAAATTTTTTGATAATAAGGCACAACGCATCCCAGCCAAACCCAAAAGGAATCCTCAGCTCGTATTCCCCCACCGGAAAAAAAGATCATCTCACATAGCTATGAATCTTGCTCGTAGAAAACAAATTTCCAAGCATCACTTTCTTGTTAGGAAAAAATGGGTTTCTAGTTCAATGGGGTGCTGGGAAAAGGAAACTGAAATTAGTTTTTTTTTTTTTTTTTTTTTTTTTTTTTTTTTTTTTTTTTTTTTTTTTTTTTTTTGTCTCGCGTGATTGTCGTTTTGTCTCTGGGATTCATATTATCTTATTTTTGTTTATGTTTGTTCTTTATCATTCTTTTTCTTGTTTATTTCTCTCACTGCTTTCTTCCGTCGTCCTTTTTTTATTTATCTTCTTATTCCCTTTCTTTATCTCCTTATTCATCTCTTTTATCATTTCCTTATATTTTTACCTTTTTTTTTTACTTTACCTCTAACGATCTATAAAACGAGATTCAAACAAAATACATTGTTTTCTCTCGTTCAGTTTTTCGTTCCGTTTCTTTATCAACATTTAAAAAAAAAATCCACGAAATGGAGTCTGTACAGAATTTCTAGATTAACATTTGACAATATTTTCCGTGCGGTTCTGTAATGTATAGAACTGAAAATTAGAACAAATGACAGCATTTATATGAAGATGTAATCCTCTGCCATGACCTCCAGCTGTGAGCAACATAGAGTGGCCTCTGCATAAGAGATTAGGTGCGGGACTATATAGAGACAACATACATATATACATATAGATGCACGTTTGTATTTACATATAAGTACTTATGCCTATGTTTATATATGCAGCTGTAGCTAATTGTGTTATGTTTGTGTGTGTGTATGTGTTATATTATATATATATAATATATATATAATATATATATATATAAATATACTATATATTATATAATATTATATATTTATATAATATATATATATATGTTATATATAGTATTTTGTGTTTATATATTATATATATATGTATATATATATGTAGTATGTATATACACACACACAACCACACACACACATATATATATATACATATATATATATATATTATATAGTATATATATATATATATATTAAAATATAAAATCACCTAATACTATATATATATACATATGAATATGATTATTAGTATATATATATCTATATATATCTATATATATATATATATCTATTATATAAATGTGTGTT
>NC_051397.1:33954278-33960066 GCF_015228065.2 Penaeus monodon | reverse complement strand
TATATATATATATATATATATATATATTATATATATATATAATATATATATTAGTTATATATATAATACATATATAATATATATATAATATTAATATATATAATATATATAATGTGTTTTTAAAAATTATTTGGATATATATATATATATATATATAATAATATTAATATATTAATATATATATAAATATATATATATATATATATAATATATATATATATATATATGTGTGTGTGGTTTGTGTGTTTTTGTGTGGTGGTGTGTGGTGTTTTGGTGTGTTGTTTTTTGGTGTGTGTGTTTTGTGTGTGTGTGTGGTGTGTGTGGTGTGTGTGGTGTGTCGTGGTGGTGTGTGTGTGGGTGTGTGTGTGTGTGGGGTGTACAACATATATAAACATTCACCACACACACACACACATATACACACACGCGCGCGCGCGCGCGCAAAATATATATATTATATATATATATTATATATTATATATATATAACATTTTTTTTTTTTCTTTTTTTTTAACGGTAATTTCATGTTAAACCCGCCGTGGTCCAGCATGATACTTAATTGTTTTTTATGTTGTGAGATATTGGAGTGAGTACGGGGTAGGGCCCCCCAGTTCCTTTCCACGGAGAGTGCCGGTTTTAACTTTGGGGTAATCATTTCCTACACCCGGGGCTTAGGACCAGCACTGATTGGGCTGGCTTGGCCACCCAGTGGCTAGGAGGCAACGAGATGAATTTCCTTCCCCAAGGGAACAACGCGCCGGCCGGTGACCGAACACTCGAACTCAGATTGCCGTCGTGGCAGTCTTGATCCGATGCTCTAACCACTCGGCCACCGCGCCCTTATAATATAAAAAATTTTATTATATAATTATATAATATATTTTATATATATATATAATTGTGTGTGTGGTGTGTGTGTGTGTGTGTGTGTGTGGTGTGGTGTGTGTGTGTGTTGGTGTGTGGTGTATGTAGATATATATATATATATATATATTATTATATTATATAATTATTATATCTATTATATTTTTATATATATATACTTTAATAGTATTATATACATATATATATTTTATAAATATATATATATATATTATATATATATATGTGTGTGTGGTGTGTGTGGTGTGTGTGTGTGTGTGTTGTGTGGTCTTGGTGTGTGTGTGTGTGGTGTGTGTGTGTGTGTTGTGTGTGTTGTGTGTGTGTGTGTGTTGGGTACATGTTTATATATAAAAATATTATAATATAATTATATATATTATATGGTGTGTTGTTGTGTGGTGTGTGTGTGTGTGTGTGTGGGTGTGTGTGTGTGTCGTGTGTGTGTGTGGGTGTTGGTGTGTGTGGTGTGTGTGTGTGTGTGTGTGTATGGGTGTGTGTGTGTTGTGTGTGTTTGTGTAATTTATTTATATTATTTTATATATATTATATTTATTTTATATATTTTAATATGTGTGTGTGTGTGGTGTGTGTGTGTGTGTTGTGTTGGGGGTTTGTGTGGGGTGTGTGTGGGTGTGGTGTGTTGTGTGGTGTAGGGATTGATAGAAATTATATATATACTAATATTAATTTTATATATATGTATTTTAAATTATATATATATAAAAAAAAAAATGTATATATATATATTTAATATTATATATCTTAATATATATTTTAATATTAATATATATATATGTGTGTGGGGGTGTGTGTTGTGGGTGTGTGTGGTGTGTTTTGGGTGTTTTTTGTTTGTGTTTTTGGGTGTGGTGTTTGTGTGTGTGTGTGTGTGTGTTTGTGGTGGCAATATATATTAATACATACTGAACATAGAACATACAATACAGCATGCCACACACACGCAAAACACCACACAGTACCACCACACCACCCCCACACACACACACCACACACACACACACACACAACAACACCCACACACACCACCCACACAAATAAATAAAATAAAATATTATATATATATATATATATATATATATTTTATATATATTATATATATATATATATATATATTATATATATATATAACCCTTTGGCCGCGGGGGGCCAAGGGTTAAGCATGGGACTCAAGACTGTCACGACGGCGTCTGAGTTCGGGGTTCGAGTCACCGCCCGGGTGTTTTTCCCTTGGCAAGGAACTTCACCTCGTTTCCCTGCTACCGCTGGGTGGGCAACCCAGCCAATAGTGCCGGTCCCAGAACGGGAAAAAATAGAGATGGTGACTCGATAAAAAAAAAAAAAAAAAAAAAAAAAACCCGGGGGGGGAGGGAAAGCCAAACCACCCCAAAACCCCCCAAAAAAATCATGGAATCCATGACCCCAAACCCCCCCTGTGGGAAAGGGGCATTTAAAAAAAAAAAAAAAAAAAAAAAAAAAAAAAAATATATAAAATATATATATATTATATATATATATATATATATATATATATATATATATATCATCATAAATAACGGTAGCTCATGTTTGAGCACCCGGGCCTTCCACCATCTTCCCCACTAAACCGATTCCTTTTTTTTCCCACTTGTACCATCGACATCCCGAAAATTTTTTGATATTGTCGCTCAGTCTGTTTTCGGTTTCCCTTTTCCCTCTTTTCCCCCTATCCCACCCTGTCAGAAAGTTTTCTCAATACTTTTACTTCTCATCACATGACCAATAAATTTTAAAATTTCCCTCCTGTTCAAGATACCCAAACACCCGGTCTTTACTTTATTTTTCTCAGCACTTCATCATTCGTCTTCTTCTTTTCCCAGTAATACGCGTACTCGTCTTAACCCCACATTTCAAAACATTGATCTTTTCTTGTCTATCTACTTCAGCACCCAACACTCAAAACCATATATCAATAAAAAAATAAGAGTTCAATAACCTCAGCTTTGCCCGTAATTTAATGCTTCGGCCCTTTCCCGATGTTATTGAAGAATTGTGGCTTTTTTGGCAATGGAATTCTTCATTTTATCCGGTAATCATATAGTTTTAGTTAAAACAGTCCAAGATAAGTGAACTCTTTCACATTTTCCCCCCAATCTTTCCAGTTTTAAACAGTTCACATTGTTCATTCCCGGTTATCTTGAATCTTCATGATCTTAGTTTTTGGCATTAAGAAAAAACCCAGCCTTTTGCTTGCTTCCTAATTTATCTAGTAGTTTTGTAGTTTATGATACTGCTGGAAACAAAACTATATCTTTGGCAACTCAGTTTGAATTTTGTATCCCCAACATCCCTTTTCCTTCAAATTCTTAAGCCCTCTCTTTATTGTTCGAATATATTTTAAAAGGGGTGCGGAGCAAAATGCAACCTGTGCACTTTTTTTGACTTCGAACCCCTTTTGTTAACCCATAAGGGATCTTACAGCGCTTGTTGTTGGGCATACATGGGTTTTATTAGTTTGGGGGTGTTTTTGGAAAATTCATTTCCCTTCATGTTTTTCAAGGATATCGGATAAAATATGAAACCCGGGTATAGGGCTTTTTGATGTTCTCTGTTTTTTTCTATGATCAATTTTAAATTTTGAATCTGGTTTCTGGTACCTTTCCCGGGAGAAACCTGCTTTTTCGTCTGCAATTTCCCCTTTTAAATTAATTCATTCTTTCAGCAATAATTTTCAACAAAATTTTTGGGTGTGACTTTAATGAATTTTCCCATTTTTGTTGAAAATTGGGGTGCGTCACCTTTTTTAGGTATGGGGGTAAAGACTATTTTACCCGTCTTCGGCCATTTTCTTTCATTCCATATTTTTTACGAGTTGTAGAAGTTTAACACTTTCGCCCGCATTTTTAATTATTCTGCTGTTTTTTTCATCTATTCCGGGGGACTTTTTATTCTTTTCTTTTTTTATGGTTTTAAACTTCGTCTAGCATGGCGGTGGGTTTATCTTCGTTGCATTTAGTCTAATTAAGTTGTTGTTAATCTTTATTCTTTTTGTATAGGTTGGGGAAAAATATGATTCCATCTATCTTTGATTCTTTTCCACACATAAAACAAAATCCCCTTTAGTTTGATAGTGCCATTGTAGGGTTTTAAATTTTCGGTGATGTTCGTACTCCTTGGTAGAGTCTTTAGTTGTCTTATGAAGAAAAAGTTTTCAATTCTTTGGGAATGTCATTTAAAAAATTTTTCCTTATCTTGTCGTAAAATCTTTGAATTTTGTATTTTTTTTTTGTAAAAACTTTTTCAACGGGTTTTTGATACCCTTTTTTTTAGGCATTTCTTGTTTCAATTCACTTAGGTTTTTTTTTTAGATATCCAGGGGGGAATTGCTTTTCTTTTTTGGCAATGTTTTTTAAGCGTGCTCAGCAGGATTCTTTTTCCTTTTTCCCCAACTCATTTGGGGTTTTTTCATCTTCACATTTTATTGTGTATTTTAAAATTTTTTTGACACTGAATTTTGTAATTGTTATAAGATTTTGTAAACGAGCTTTAGAGGGGTGTTGGAGCTCCACTTTTGAGTTTATTTTAAAGTCGATAGTTAGTAGTTGGGGGTCACTGTTGCAGTCGGCACCAGGGCTGTCCCGGATTTTTATGCAACTTTTTCCCTTTTTTGGTTCGCACAATGTAGTCAATTTGGTTTTCGGTTTTTTTGTCTGGTTTAAAACCCCGTGTACAAGTGTCTTTGGGGGGTTTGGAACAATGTATTGGGTATAACTAGATTATTTGTCTACAGAATTTTTTACCTCTTTCTTTTTATCCCAAGGGCCCAAATTTTTCCCCAGGGGTCATTTTTTGATCATTTTTTTTCCATTGGGGTTTAGGGCTCCCCTGATTACTTTTTCACTCGTTAGGGATTTTGTCAAAGTATCTTGGAAAAATTAAAAAAATTTTTATTTCTTCATCACTTGCAATATTGGTTTTAAGTAGCGTATAATTTTAAAAATTTTGAGTTTTGCTTGTATTCTGACTTTTAAAATGCGATCCTTTATTGGGGTGTACCCAATGTGCATTTGCAGTTTTTTTGTGGGGAATCATAGAACTCCGTGTATAATTTTCCCTTTTCTTTTCCCGAAAAAAAAATGTCTTGTTTTTTTTAGTTTTGAAATTCCCTACTTTTTTCCCAATTGGGCCACTGATTTCCTAGTATTTTAATGTTGGGGTTATCCATTTTGTTTAAAATGATGTAATTTACCCATCTCTTTCATTTTTTTTTTACGTTCCCCCGTTTTCCCATTTTTAATGTGTTTTAATGGACATGTTTTTTTTTATCTTTTTTGTCTTTCCCGATGCAGTTTAACATTTTCAGCTGGTTCCCACTGACAACGCGCCCCCTTTATAACCCACGCGACGGGCGATGTGGTATGAATTATCATTTCTGTATTTAAAACATTGGTGTAGGGTTTGTCAGGAAAAAAAAATTTAGGGACCCCCAGGCCCCCTTTTCAACTCGAAACTCCAAAATAACTGGAGGAAATACTCTGCCGCTTTAAAAATTACACGTAATCCCAAAATTTTTTGGTGGAACCCGTAACTAGAACACGGTGTTTTCACCCGATATCCACTGCCCTGCTGCCGACAGTTTCACCGCACCCCGGTATAGGGAGCTAATAGGGGCTACCTTTTTCAAGGGGGAAACCCCGGGTGCCCTTTATTGTTTTACCCCGGGCAGAAGCTTTTCTCTTTTACGCCGTGGTCACAGCATGATACTTTAATTTTAGTTTCCATGTTTGTGTGTCCGGGGTGGGGACGTGGCAGGGTCTCCAGTTCCTTTCCACGGAGATGCCGGTGTTTCCTTTTTTGGTAAAACATTTTCTCTATCTATCCGGGGTTTGGGAAACCAGCACTGACTTGGGCG